>NW_022437164.1:523602-582219 GCF_009761245.1 Sapajus apella | reverse complement strand
GAGAGCAGAGGTCAAGGAATGCGGAAGTGTCCCGCTGGAGATTCCTCCTCACCCCTGTCTCTCCCCATCCCCTCCCCAGAGACAGTGCGCACAGCCACCCCCTTCCCCATGGTCAGTCTCTTCCTCGTGTTCACGGCCTTCGTCATCAGCAACATCGGCCACATCCGCCCGCAGAGGACCATTCTGGCTTTCGTCTCTGGCATCTTCTTCATTCTGTCGGGTGAGCCTAAGGCCTTGTGTGCTCGGGGACCATTTCCAGTTCCAGGGACCTGTGGTTCCTCTTCCGCTTAGCCACTTCCTTGCTATGTGGCCTGGGAGGAGTTGCGGACCCTCTCTGAGCCCCACTTTTCCTTCTATGTGCAATGGAGATATCAATGCCCATTGCAAAGCGTCCTTTAGAGGACCACATTACAGCGAGGGCTTACTGGGTGCTAATTAGGTAGCAGGCTCTGTTCTGATATCCACAACAACCTTGTGAGGTAAATCCTATTAATAGCCCATTTTACAGATATGGAAACAGACACTCAGAGGGATGAAGTCATTTGCTCAGGGCCATACAACTAGTGAGAGGCAGAGCTGGGAATGAAACTCACGCAATTCGCCTCCGGAGGCTGTATTTTTAACCACTGCTGATAAACTGCAATTAACAGTTTACAAGGCTCCTTATTTTCTGTGCAATATTTTGTTTTAAATTTTTTCAAATCAATGGAAAAGTCCAAAGAAATTTACAGCGAACACCCATGTAGCCACCACTTAGAGTCAACCATTAACAGATCCCTAGACCTGCACGACCTTGTATGTCCATCTGTCTATATGTTCAACCATCCACCAATCTACCTTATTGTCCAGATGCATTTCAGAGTGTTTCAGGCGTCAGTACACCTCACCCCACATACTTCATCATACGTGTAATTAGAGTTCAAAATTTGTTTTCAGTTTTTTTTTCTTTTGAGGCACAAGCCTCTTTTTCCTATGTGATCTCATACCCATCTTCTGACATCTCTAGGAGTTGTTATTAGCATTCACTTGAGAAAATGGGGGTACCAAGGCCCAGAACTGCATAGAGAGTTGCCCAAGATACCAACATAAACAATTGCCAGAGGATTTGAGTGTCCAGAGTTCCAGTAAATCCTTTTTTCTTCTTCTTATTAATTAATTTTTTTTTTTTTTTTGAGATGGAGTCTCCCTCTGTTGCCCAGGCTGGAATCCAGTGGCATGATCTTGGCTCGTTGCAACCTGTGCCTCCCAGGTTCAAGCAGTTCTCCCATCTCAGCTTCCCAAGTAGCTGGGACTACAGGCACCTGCCACCATGCTCAGCTAATTTTTGTATTTTTAGTAGAGATAGGGTTTCACCATGGTGGCCAGGCTGGTCTCGAACTCCTGGCCTCAAGTGATCCTCCTGCCTCGGCCTCTCAAAGTGCTGGGATTACAGGCTTGAGCCACTGTGCCTGGCCTAAGGTCTTTATTTGTTTGTTTGTTTATTTGTTTATTTTGAGATGGAGTCTCCCTCTGCCGCCCGGGCTGGAGTGTGCAGTGGAATGATCTCAGCTCACTGGAAAGTCCACCTCCCAGGTTCAAGCGATTCTACTGCTTCAGCCTCCTGAGTAGCTAAGATTACAAGCACCTGCCACCACGCCTGGCTAATTTTTGTAATTTTTTAGTAGAGATGGGGTTTCATCATGTTGGTCAAGCTGGTCTTGAACTCCTGGCCTCGTGATCCACCCACCTCAGCCTCCCAAAGTGCTGGGGTTACAGGCATGAGCCACCGTGCCTGGCCTGAAGTCTTTTTTCTCTAGTGCTACTCTCCAAATTTCAGCCCAATCCAATGCAATTCAGCTAAAATCAGCCCAAATCAACTCAGCTCGGGTACATTTAACTCCATCCATCCAATCCAACTAACCCCAATTCATCTGACTCCATTCTTCAATTCAAATTAATTCAACATAATTTAATTAAACCCAAATCAGGTCCTTGTAATTCAGTTGATATTTTATGAACAAACCCCACTGCATGCCTCATCTCCATTCCATCCCTTGGGGCTGGCACTCAGCTCCTTCTTTTCAGTGGCTGTGCTAACAGTTGAAAAGGGATCCTCCAGCATCCCCTCCTCCAGTCCCTGCTCCTTACCCAGCCTCCTCTGGGCGCAACCTCCCCCATGCCTTCAACCTAACCTGAAGACACCTTTTCCAGGGAAGGCAGGGTACAACCTCCGTGCAAACTTGAATCACAGCGTGTGGAGCCAGACACTGAGCTAAAATAAGACATGGAGAATATCACGATCCTAGAGTGTCAGAGCAGAAAGTTCTCATCATTTTTCAAATGGAAAAATAGTGGCCTAGAGAGAGAAAGTGGGGCAGGAGTAGATAGCATGGGGGTTTTTATTCAACCTGGTCAAAACCATTGTAAGGAAAGTCCCATTGTTTGTGGTTCACAGGAACGGAAACAGGGGCTCGAAGAGGCGATATAACTCATCAATGGCAGAACTGTGATTAGAATCTAGGGTATTCTGATTTCCAAATCCATGCTATTATGGCTGCAAGCCATGCCTCTAGGGTAACAATAGAGTAATTTGGAAGAGATTGAATCCAACTGCCTGAATTCCTTCCTGGTATTCATTTCACCAGCTATCACCTATGCACTCTATCCCACGGTATCAGTCATGTGCCGCCAAGCTTCTGGGGTATAGAACCTAGAAAGAACTGGGTTCAAATCTTGCTTTTACCACTTACTCACAGTTGAACCAAAGCGTTTTATTTTATTTTTTTTTAATTTTTATTTATTTATTAAGTTTTTTTGAGATGGAGTTTTGCTCTTGTTGCCCAGGCTGGAGTGCAATGCTGCGATCTTGGCTCATTGCGACTTCTGCCCCTGGTTCAAGCGATTCTCCTGCCTCAGCCTCCCAAGTAGCTGGAATTACAAGCACACACCACCTCGCCCGGCTAATTTTGTATTTTTAGTAGAGACAGGGTTTCTCCATGTTGGTCAGGCTGGTCTTGAACTCCTGACCTCAGGTGATCCACCCGCCTCAGCCTCCTAAAGTGCTGGGATTATAGGCATGATCCACCATGGCTGGCCTAAACCAAAGCCTTCTTTTGTGGAGTTGTTGAGGGGACAAATCTTGGTCAATGATTGGCAAACTTTTTCAGCTTAGGGCCAGACAGCAAATATTTTAGGCTATGTGAGCCATAGGTTCTCTGATACAACTAGTCAGCTCTACTGGGAGGCAGCTTGGCCACTATAGAGCAAAAGCACCAGGCGTGAACAAATGGGAGTGCCTGTGTTCCAGCAGAGTCCAGAGTGTGGGCTCTGAAACGCGAGTTCCATGCAATTTTCATGTGCGTGAAATAGTATTCTTCTTTAAATTTTTTTTTAATCAAAAGAAGAATAGATAAAAATCATGCTTAGCTCACAAGCCATACAAAAGGAGGCAGCGAGCCAGGTCATTATTTGTCAATCCCTGATTTAGATCATGAATGTGAAGCTCCTGACCTAGTGCCTGGACTGTAAGAGTAAGTGCTCAACATGGAGTAGTTTTAAGTAAATAAATAAATGTGGTAATAATAATAGTAGTACTAGCAGTAATCGATTTTTTTTTTTTTTTTGAGATGGAGTTTCATTCTTGTTGCCCAGGCTGGACTGCAATGGTGCAATCTCACCATAACCTCCGCCTCCTGGGTTCAAGTGATTCTCCTGCCTCAGCCTCCCAAGTAGCTGGGATTACAGGCACGCATCACCACAGCTGGCTAATTCTGTATTTTTAGTAGAGATGGAGTTTCCCTATGTTAGTCAGGCTGGTCTTGAACTCCCGACCTCAGGTGATCTGCCTGCCTCAGCCTCCCAAAGTGTTGAGATTATAGGCATGAGCAAGTGCACCCGGCCAGCCAACTTATTTATTTATTTAAGATGGAGTTTTGCTCTTGTCACCCAGGCTGGAGTGCAAGGGTGCAATCTTGGCTCACTGCAACCTCCGCCTGCCAGGCTCAAGCAATTCTCTTGCCTCAGCCTCCTGAGCAGCTGGGATTACAGGCATGTGCCACCACGCCTGGCTATTTTATTTTTCTTTTCAAAGGAAACATGCATGCCATTGCAAGCCTGGCTGTTTTTTGTATTATTAGTAAAGACAGGGTTTCATCATGTTAGCCACGATGGTCTCGATCTCCCAGTCTCAGGTGATCTGCCTGCCTTGCCCTCCAAAAGTGCTGGGATTACAGGCATGAGCCACCGCCTTATTTTTATTTTTTTCCCCTTCTGGTTGAATTTCAGCTCACAAAACCCAACTTTTTTTGGGTCCAGACAGTTCTAGGGGCTTTATACATATTATGCTATTTATTTTCTTCACCCTGTAAGGCAGGTGCCATTAATACCTCCATCTCAACACTGGGGAAACAGAAGCATTCAGAGGTTAAGTTGTTCCATAGGGGAAGCAAGACTCCAACACAGGCTCCTCACCATGGCATTGTGCTGCCCCACCAAGATTCAAATCATAAACAGGAGATTTAAAAGGAGAAGTTAAGGACAGAAATAATACCAATGCCTTCGATCTTGGAATGGAATAGCCTGGTCTGACTGCTCCTGTTCCCAGTGAAGAAACCAGAGTTCAAAGAGAGAAAGACAGGGATTGCCCAAGGTCTGGGCATTGGTGGAGTTGCCCCTGGTCTGGTGATTGGTGGAGCTGTCTGAGGTCTGGTTATTGGCGGAGCTGTCTGAGGTCCGGTCGTTGGCAGAGCTGTCTGAGGTCTGGTCGTTGGCGGAGCTGTTTGAGGTCTGGTCGTTGGTGGAGCTCTGTGAGGTCTGGTCGTTGGTGGAACTGTCTGAGGTCTGGTCGTTGGTGGAGCTGTCTGAGATCTGGTCCTTGGTGGAGCTGTCTGAGGTCTGGTCCTTGGTGGAGTTGTTTGAGGTCTGGTCATTGGTGGAGCTGTCTGAGGTCTGGTCATTGGTGGAGCTGTTTGAGGTCTGGTCATTGGTGGAGCTGTCTGAGGTCTGGTCATTGGTGGAGCTGTCTGAGGTCTGGTAATTGGTGGAGTTGCCCCTGGTCTGGTGATTGGTGGAGCTGTCTGAGGTCTGGTGATTGGTGGAGTTGCCCGAGGTCTGGTCATTGGTGGAGTTGGCATTCAGTTCTGGAGAAAGTAGTGGAAGGGCTAGGGCAGGAGGGATAGGGTCACAGCTGGGCATTAAATGTTGCACAGGGATCTGTGCTGGGGATGGACTGAAGGAAAAGAGACTGGAAATGTAGAAACTGAGGAGGCTTGTGTAGTGACCCAGGCAGTAGCAGAGAAGGTCTGCACCGAGGCTGCAGATGTGAGGAAAAGGCAACTGGATGGCCATGTGAGAGAGGGATATTGATGGAAGAATCAATAGAATCAGATGACTGACTGGATGTGGTTGGTAGGAGAAATAGCAGGAAGCTAGAGGGGCATTTGTTTTTTCCAGGTCATAAGAGGCGTACCCATGCATGTCCCATATTAGCCCCTGATCATCAAATATGATCTGTGCATCTGCTTATTCATTCAGTCTTCAGATATCCTGTATTCCGGGCCCTGTCCTTGGTACTGAAGACACAACTAAATCCTTATGTATAGCCTAGATGCACCCAAGTCACAGAACAGCTCCCGACTACATGTCAGTGAAAGCTTTTCACACTTTTCCTTAAATCCCCTCAATAGATCCCATTGCACTTTGAATGCATCCAAATTCTTCACTCTGGCCTCCAAGGTCTTCCATTATTTGGCTACTGCCCAGATTTCTGAGCTCATCTCACTCACACTCTCTGCATTGCTTATAACTTCAGCTACACTGGCCTCATTCTTCTCCTTGAAAATACTAATCACAGCCTCACCTCAGGACTTGGTACACTCATTATTCTTTCCTGCTTGGAAGTCCCTTCCCCACCTCCATCCCCACCTGACCCTAATTCTCAGAAGCCTCAAATTTTGTCCTCTTCCGAGTTGCTTGTTCTGACAACAATACCTAATACTACCTTGCCCCTACTATGCTGTCACATCCTTTATTTTATATTTTTTCATAGCATTTGTTGCTACGGTCGTGCTATTTGTTTTTGTCTTCTTGTACCAGAATGTAATCTTCAAACGGGCTGAGACAGACCAGGTGTGGTGGCTCATGCCTGTAATTGCAGCACTTTGGGAGGCTGAAGTGGGTGGATCGCTTGAGTCAGGAGTTCAAGACCAGACTGGCCAACATGGAGAAACCCTATCTCTACTAAAAACACAAAAATTAGCTGGGAGTGGTGGTGGGCCCTGTAGTCCTAGCTATTTGGGAGGCTGAGGCAGGAGGATCACTTGAACCTGGAAGGCAAAGGCTGCAGTGAGCCGAGATCATGCCACTGCACCCTAGCTTAGTCGACAGAGCAAGACTCTGTCTCAGAAAAAAGAAGGATGTGGGGGGCACTGAGATCTTTTCTTTATGAGATGGAGTCTCGCCTTGTCACATAAGCTGGAGTGCAGTGGCGCGATCTCCTGCCTCAGTCTCCCGTGTAGCTGGGATTACAGGCACCCAGCACCACACTTGGCTAATTTTTGTATTTTTAGTAGAGACAGGGTTTTGCCATGTTGGCCAGGCTGGTCTTGAACTCCTGACCTCAAGTGATCCACCTGCCTCGGCCTCCTAAAATTCTGGGATTACAGGTGTGAGCCACTGTGGCCCAGCCAGGCTGAGACCTTTTCAAACATGTTCTTGTTTGTATCTTAGAGCCTAGAAGTGTTGTTTTTATGAAGTGCAAATTGAAATATTTCTCGAATGATCGCGCCATTGCACTTCAGCCTGGGCAACAAGAGCAAAACTTCATCTCAAAAAAAAAAAAAAAAAAAAAAAAAAAAAAAAAAAAGAAAAGAGGCCGACGCCAGTGCACCTGTCCATGGTCCTGAAACACAGTTCTCAGGCCAGGATGGTTCTATTCAGCTTGGAATATAGGTGTTCTCAAGCCATGATGGTTCTGTTTAGCTTGGAATGCAGAATGGATGAGTGACAGTCCTGGGTATTCTGAGAAAAGGGAAGATGCATTAACCTGACATAATATGGTGTTGTAGGAAGGGTGGGAGAGACCAGGGAGGCCTTCCAGGAAAAGGTGACATCTAAGTTGATATTGAAAGGGTCAGGGGGAAGTTTTCAAGTCTAGAAAGAAAAGTGCCTGGTTTGGAGACGGAATTCACAGCATGCGATAAGGCCCCAGAAAACAGCTAGGACAGGCTGGGCGAGGTGTCTCCCGCCTTTAATTCCCAGCACTTTGGGAGGCCAAGGTGGGTGAATCACCCGAGTTTAGGAGTTCGAGATCAGCCTGACCAACATGGTGAAACCTCGTCTCTACTAAAAATACAAAAATTAGCTGGGCATGATGGCGGCCACCTGTAACCCCAGCTACTCGGGAGGCTGAGGAAGGAGAAACGCTTGAACCCGGGAGGCAGAGGTTGCAGTGAGCCAAGATCGCGCCATTGCACTCTAGCCTGGGCGACAAACAAAACTCCGTCTCAAACAAAATAAAGAAAGGACGCAGCTAAGACCGAGGTCGACGCCATGCGCCTGTCCATGGTCCTGAAACCCAGTTGTTCTCAAGCCAAGATGGTTCTATTCAGCTTGGAATATAGGTGACTCTTGCCTACTGTGCTTTAAGAATTTCAAGGCAGATGTAGTTGAGGGGGTGGGAGGAGAGTAAGAGAGCTGGATTGCAGAGATAGAAAGGGGGAAGGGAGGGAGAAAAAGAGAAAGGAAAAAGAAGGTTATTTTTGGAGAACCAGGGCTAATGCAAAATGGCCAGAAAGAAAAAGGAATGACAAGAATGCCTTACTACAAAGAAAAAAGAAAAGAAAGTCTCTTCCTCAGTGGAAATATTTATTTCCTTTCCATCAAACCCTGGCCCTGACTCTGCTATGGAGACTGTTATGTATTTATTTATTTTTTGAGACAGGGTCTCCTTCTGTTGCCCAGGCTGGAGTGCAGTGGCACAATCTCAGCTCACTACTACATTCACCTCCTGGGTTCAGGTGATTCTCATACCTCAACTTCCTGAGTAGATGGGACTGCAGGCACACACTATCACACCCAGCTAATTTTTGTTGTTGTTGTTTTTTGTAGAGGGGGGTTTCACCACGTTGGCCAGGCTGGTCTTGAACTCCTGACCTTAAGTGATCTGCCCACATCAGCCTCCCAAAGTGCTGAGATTACAAGCACGAGCCACTACACCTGGCAGAATGTTTGTTATTTAGAGCTGTAACGTGAAGCTTGGGCCTTAAGTCTGTGGTTGAAGTGAACTCTGAGACAGTTGTTGTCAGCAGGAAGCAGATCACAAAGAGCCTGGAATGACAAGATGAATTATTTCTCCCATGGGCAGGAAGCAGATCACAAAGAGCCTGGAATGACAGGATGAATTATTTCTCCCGTGGACAGTAAGAAGGAGCCAAGGAAGAGTTCTGAGCCTGGAGGGATAGAGTCTGCTTTGGGTTTCAGAAAGGGAGATGAAGATTTTGGAACAATGGTACAGGCATAGAGAAAATGCCCTGAGCTGGGGCAAGGGACTGGGGGAAGCAAAAGGGGGGTTAGATTTTTGAGGAATTCAGGAAGTAAAACAGACATAATTTGATTGTCCTTCAGTGACCATCCCTGATGGAAAAAAGAGGGAGATGGGGGTAGGGGAAGAGAGGGGTGGGGAGGGAGAGAGGAAAAGAGAAGAATTAAGCTATCTCCCCTGCATTTGAGTTAGGCACTGCAATGAGTATGGTTTCTGGAATTCTTCAGTATTCCTTTCCTATAAACCTGATCATATTTCAAGACCAATCTCAGGTGCCTTTTCACCATGTAATGCTCTATGATTACCCCTTTTTAATATTATTTTATTTATTTATTTTGAAATGTAGGTTCACTCTTTTAACCCAGGCTGGAGTGCAATGGCACAATCTTGGCTCACAGCAACCTCCACCTCCCAGGTTCAAGAAATTCTCCTGCCTCAGCTTCCTGGGTAGCTGGGATTACAGGCGTGTACCAGCATGCCCAGCTGATTTTGTATTCTTAGTAGAAACGGGGTTTCTCCTTGTCGATCAGGGTGGTCTTGAACTCTTGAGCTCAGGCAATCTGCCCATCTCGGCCTCCCAAAGTGCTGGGATTACGGGCTTGAACCACTGCTCCCAGCTTTTTTATTATTATTATTATTTTTTTAGATGAAGTCTCGCTCTGTCACCCAGACTGGAGTGCAGCAGCACAATCTCGGCTCACTGCAACCTCCACCTCCTGGGTTCAAGCAATTCTCCTGCCTCAGCCTCCCAAGTAGCTGAGATTACAGGTGCCTGCCACCATGCCTGGCTCATTTTTGTACTTTTAGTAGAGATGGGGTTTCACCATGTTGGCCAGGCTGGTCTTGAACTCCTGACCTCAAGTGATCCACCTGCCTCAGCCTCCCAAAGTGCTGGGATTCCAGGCCTGAATGACCACGCCCGGCCTACAATCACTGTCTTACTGCATCTCAACATTATGGAATACTAGAAGTTGAAAATACTATGGAAGTTCAAAGCAAGGAAAAGTTAATTCTTGGAAGGGATAGAGGAATGGTGGAATTTCGAGTGAATGGGCTTTTCTAGAAGTTCCAGCTGCATGGCCGGTATGTTCATCTGTTCAAACAGTATTGACTAGTTGCTGAATATGGTGCTAGTTGCTAAGAGAATAATAAAGAACAAGGTGGACTAGTTTCTAGCATCCTGGGGATCTAGCATCCAACTGGGGATGGAGGAGATGTCTAATAAAAAGTAACAAATACATGATATAATGTTAGATGGTGCTACATGCTACTACATGCTACAAACATGAAAAAGCAGGTTAGGAGGAGAGTGACGTGGAGCAGTTATTATATTATTCCGCCCACCTGGATAATCCAAGAGTGTTTTTCTTTTTTTTTTTTTTTTTTTTTGAGAAGGAGTTTAACTCTTGTTGTCCAGGCTAGAGGGCAATGAATGGAGACAGGAGAATCCCCTGAACCTGGGATGTGGGAGCTTCACTCTTGTTGTCCAGGCTAGAGGGCAATGAATGGAGACAGGAGAATCGCCTGAACCTGAGAGGTGGGAGTTTCACTCTTGTTGTCCAGGCTGGAGTGCAATGAGTAGTGTGATCTCGGCTCACTGCAACCTCCGTCTCCTGGGTTCAAGCAATTCTCCTGTCTCAGCCTCTTCAGTAGCTGGTATTACAGGCATGTACCGCCACACCTGGCTAATTTTGTATTTTTAGTAGAGACAAGGTTTTACCATGTTGGTCAGGCTGGTCTCAAACTCCTGACCTCAGGTGATCCACTTGCCTTGGCCTCCCAAAGCTCTGGGATTACAGGCATGAACCACCACACACGGCCAGTCCAAGGTTTCAAAATGTTTTTCTCTCTCTGTCTTTCCCTCCTCAGCTGACTGCAACCTCTGCCTCCCAGGCTCAAGTGATTCTCCTGTCTCAGGCTCCTGAGTATCTAGGATTACAAGCATGCACCACCATTCCCAGCTAATTTTGTATTTTTATTAGAGACAAGGTTTTACCATATTGTTCAGGCTGGTCTCGAACTCCTGACCTCAGGTCATCCGCCTGCCTCAGCCTCCCAAAGTTCTGGGATTACAAGCGTGAGCCACCACATCCAGCCAATCCAAGGTTTTAAAATGTTTTTCTTTCTCTATCTCACCTTTTCAAAATTTTTATTTTATTTACTTTTTTTTTGAGATAGAGTCTCACTCTGTCGCCCAAGGTGGAGTACAAGTAGTGTGATCTTGGCTCACTGCAACCTCTGTCTTCCAGGTTCAAGCGATTCTCCTGCCTCAGTCTCCTGTGTAACTGAGATTACAGGCACCTGCCACCACGCCCAGCTAATTTTTGTATTATTGGTAGAGACTGGGTTTCACCATGTTGGCCAGGCTGGTGTGGAACTCCTGACCTCAGGTGATCTGCCTGCCTCAGCCTCCCTAAGGGCTGGGATTATAGGCGTGAGCCACTGTGCTTGGCCTCACCTCATTTAAACACACCACACACATATTTTTTTACTTTACCATTTGAAAGTAAATTGCAGACATGTCGATAGTTTATCTCTAAAATTAAGTGTTAGTATGCATCCTTTAAGAATAAGGGTTGGGTGCTGTGGCCTCACTTTGGGAGGCCAAGGTGGGCAGATCACTTGAGCTTAGGAGTTCGAAACCAGCGTGGGCAACATAGCACAATCCCATCTCTCCAAAAAATACAAAAGTTAGCCTGGCATGGGGCGTGTACCTGTAGTCCCAGCTACTTGGGAGAGTGAGGCAGAAGAATGACTTGAGCCCAGGAGGTGGAGGTTACCATGAGCTGAGATCGTGCCACTACACTCCATGCTGGGCAACAGAGCCAGACCCTGTCTCTAAATAAATAAATAGAAGACTAATGACATTCTTCTACGTAACTACATTATCAGACCTAGAAATTGTATAATTTCGTAATATAATTTAATACTTTTTTTTTGAGATGGAGTTTCACTCTTGTTACCCAGGCTGAAGTGCAATGGTGCGATCTTGGCGCACCACAACCTCCGTCTCCCGGGCTTAAGCAATTCTTCTGCCTCAGCCTCCTGAGTAGCTGGGATTACAGGCACGTCCCACCATGCTCGGTTAATTTTGTATTTTTACTAGAGACTGGGTTTCTCTGTGTTGGTCAGGCTGGTCTCGAACTCCCAATCCGACTGCCTTGACCTCCCAAAGTGCTGGGATTACAGGTGTGAGCCACTGTGCCTGGCCAATTTAATACATTTTTAAACTGTCTGGCTATTTCTTTTTTTTTTTTTTTGAGACGGAGTTTCGCTCTTGTTGCCCAGGCTGGAGTGCAATGGCGCGATCTCGGCTCACCGCAACCTCCGCCTCCTGGGTTCAGGGGATTCTCCTGCCTCAGCTTCCTGAGTAGCTGGGATTACAGGCACGCGCCACCATGCCCGGCAATTGTTTTGTATTTTTAGCAGAGACGGGGTTTCACTGTGTTGACCAGGATGGTCTCGATCTCTTGACCTTGTGATCCACCCGCCTCGGCCTCCCAAAGTGCTGGGATTACAGGCGTGAGCCACTGCGCCCAGCTGTCTGGCTATTTCAAGAGTGTCTTTTATAACTCTTTCCCCAGAACCAGGATTCAATCTAGGTCCATGCATGACATTTAATTAATAAGTCTCTTTTTTTGGCAGGCACGGTAGCTCACTCTTGTAATCCCAATACTTTAGGAAGCCAAGCTGGGCGGATTATTTGAGGTCAGATGTTTGAGACCAGCCTGACCAACATGGTGAAACCTCGTCTCTACTAAAAACAAAAAAATTAGCTGGGTGTGGTGGCACATGCCTATAGTCCCAGCTACTCGGGAGGCTGAGGCAGGAGAATCGCTTGAACTCGGGAGGTAGAGGTTTCAGTGAACCGAAATCATGCCACTGCACTCCAGCCTAGGCAACAGGGTAAGACTCTGTCTCAAAAAAAAAAAAAAAAGTCTGTTTTAGTCTAGACTAGTTCCACTACTATATTTTTTTTTTACAACACCGACTTTTAAAATATATCTCATTATTAAAATATAAAAAGAAGCCAAGCACAGTGGCTCGAGCCTGTAGTGTCAGCTACTCTGGAGGCTGAGGTGGGAGGATCACTTTGAACCCAGGAGATGGAGGCTGCAGTGAGCTGTGATGGTGCCTGCCCTCCAGCCTGGGCAACACAGTGAGACCTTGTCTCAAAAAAAATTATAAAATAAAATAAAATATAGAAAGAATAGTATAATGAAATTCATGGATCCTGTACTCAGTTTCAATAATTACCAACATATGGCAAATCTGTTTTTAGTCATATTGCCATGTCCTCTTCTGCATTTCACTGCATTATTTTAAAGCCAGTCTCAGACATCATTTTATTCACAGACATTTCAGTGTATCCTGAGTTATAAGTAGTCTTTTATTTACTATAACCACAATGCCATGATCAAGCCCAAGCAAATAAGAATAATTATTTAATATTATGTCATATGTAGTTAATGCTCAATCTTCCCCATTGGCCTCGTAAATGCCTTTTTATGGTTCATTTGTTGCAAATCCAGATCCAAGTTCCATATGTACATTGAGTTGATAGATCTCTGAAGCCTCTTTCAATCTAAAACAGTCCCTTTCCTATTTATTTCTCACCTTTTTTTTTTTAGAAATTTGGATTTTTGTTGTGTGGAATTCCCACATTGCAATTTTTCAATGACATCCCTCTGTTTTGGTTTAATATGTTCATCCATTTCAGTGTTATCTTTTTTTTTTTTTGAGATGAAGTTCTGCTCCTGTCACCCAGGCTAGAGTGCAGTGGTGCAATCTCAGCTCACTGCAACCTCCGCCTCCCATGTTCAAGCGATGCTCGTGCCTCAGCCTCCTAAGTAGCTGGGATTACAGATGCCTGCCATCACATCAGGCTAATTTTTATATTTTTAGTTGAGACAGGGTTTCACCATGTTGGCCAGGCTGGTCTCAAATTCCTGACCTCAGGTGATCTGCCCACGTTGGCCTCCCAAAGTGCTGGGATTACAGGCGTGAGCCACCATGCCCAGCCTTTTCTGAAACAGAGTCTCGCTCTGTCGCCCAGGCTGGAATGCAGTGCCATGATCTCGATTCACTTCAGCCTCTACCTCCCAGGTTCAAGAGATTCTCCTGCCTCAGCCTACTGAGTAGCTGGGATTACAGGTATGTGCCACCACACCCAGCTAATTTTTATATTTTTACTAGAGATGGGATTTTGCCATGTTGGCCAGACCAGTCTCCAACTTCTAACCTCAGGTGATCCACCCGCCTCAGCCTCCCAGAGTAGTGACATTACAGGCATGAGCCACTGCACCCGCCCTGTTCCTGTGTTTTCTTGTAAGCCAAGATCTAAAAGAAGCTTAGCTGGATGCAGGTCTGATTTATTTTTTTTTTTTTTTGCAAGAACACTTTATAGATAGGTGGTGCTATTCACATCCTGCTGTATCTATTGCATCAGGAGACACGGAATGTCTGATTGTTTCTCTTTTTGAGGTATGAGAGTTGATTGCTGATTTGAGTGTCATTAGCCTCGTCCATGTCATCATTTTTCTGAAGACTGAGGGACAGGGTATCCTGATGAATGTCTTGGATCTTGGATTTATTTTTTTTAATTTATTTTTATTTTTGAGAGAGTTTCACTCTGTCGCCAGGCTGGAGTGCAGTGGTGCAGTCTCGGTTCACTGCAACCTCCTCCTCCTGGGTTCAAACAATTTTCCTGCCTTAACCTCCCCATTAGCTGGGGTTACAGGCTCCTACCGTCACACCTGGCTAGCTTTTGTATTTTTAGTAGAGACAGGGTTTCACCGTGTTGCTCAGGCTGGTCTCGAACTCCTGACCTCAGGTGATCCCACTGCCTCGGCCTCCCAAAGTGCTCGGATTACAGTAGTGAGCCACTGTGCCCGGCCCAATGCTGCCTCTTTATTGCCACTTTTCCTGATTCAGGACCCAATCCAAGACCATGCTTTGCATTTCCCTATCGTGTCTCTCTAGTCTCCTTTCATTTTTTTTTAATGTGTGGAGAATGCCATGTGAGCCTTTCATTTTTTTATGCAGCTCTGCTGCCTTTTTTTCATTTTCAATCTTTCATGTTGTCGTTTTTGAAGAGTGCAGGCAGTTGAGCTGTAGGGCATCCCACTGTCCTCATGAGTGGATTCAGGTTACGCATTCTCAGCAGGAACAGAACATAAAGGAGGCAATGGCTCGCTCAGCTCTCTTCTCCAGAGGCCCATGGCGTGGGTCTGCCCCGTTGCTGGTGATGTTAACTTCGATCGCCTGGTTACGGTGGTGTCTGCCAGGTTCTCTCACCATAAAGAAAACTTTTTATCTCTGTAATAATTAATAGCTCTTCTGTGGGGAGATTCTGTCATCCGGCGATGGAGCATCCCCTCGTGACTCTTGCCTGAATCTAACGTTACTACTAGGATTGCAGAGTGGTGTTTTCTTCTAACGCTATTATTCCACCTACATGGATAAATTGGTGTGCTACTGAAAAGAACTTTCTCTTTTTTCTTATTTTAAATATATGTCAGTGTGGACTCATGTATTTTATTTTGTTTTTAATTTAGTTTTTTTTTTTTTTTTTTTTTTGAGATAGAGTCTGGCTCTGTTGCCCAGGCTGGAGTGCAGTGGCATGATCTTGGCTCACTGCAACCTCCGCCTCCTGGGTTCAAGTGATTCTCATGCCTCAGCCTCCTGAGTAGCTGGGATTACAGGCGCCCGCCACCATGCCTGGCTAATTTTTGTATTTTTAGTAGAGACGGGGTTTCACCATGTTGGCCAGGCTGGTCTCAAACTCCTGACCTGAAGTGATCTGCCCACCTCGGCCTTCCAAAGTGCTGGGATTACAGGCGTGAGCCACCATGCTCAGCCTAATTTAATTTAGGTTTTTGACACAGTTTTGCTTTGTCACCCAGGCTGGAGTACATATAGTTGCATATGGGCTATGCAGTCATAGCTCACTGCAGCCTTGAATTCCTAGGCTCAAGTGATCCTCCCTCCTGAATCTCCCAAGTAGCTAAGACAACAGGAACTAATTATTTATTTTTTGTAGAGATGAGGTCTCACTATGCTGTCCAGGCTGGTCCCAAACTCCTGGTCTCTAGTGAACTGCCCACCTCAGCCTCCCAAAGTGCTGGGATTACAGGTGTGTGCCACCGTGCCTAGCCTCCATTATTTTTTAATGACAAATCATGCTGCAATCAATCAGCCTGTGCATATGTAGTTTCCCATCATGGGAGGGATATCCTCAGGTTAAATTCCTGGAAGCAGGATTGCTGGGTTAAAGGATAGATCCGTGTGTGATTTTGTTAGATGCACCGAAATCCCCTTTCCCATGTCGGCACCGTTTTGCATTCCCACCAGCAATGTAAAAGAACGTTCATTCTCTCAGCCTCCCCAAAAGAGTGTGTTGTGAAGCTTTTAAACTTTGACTCCCTGGTTGATGAGAAGTGGTATCTCATCATATTTTTTTCATCTGTGTTTCTCAAATTTTGAGTGAGGGATAGATACTTTTTTAAACAGGGAGATCATAAAAGGTCCCTCCCTCCCTGCCTCCTTCCTTCCCTCCTTCCTTCCCTTTTTTAAACAGAGAGATCATAAAACCTCCTTCCTTCCTTCCTTCCTTCCTTCCTTCCTTCCTTCCTTCCTTCCTTCCTTCCTTCCTTCCTTCCTTCCTTCCTTTCCTTCCTTCCTTCCCTTTTTAAAATAGAGAGATCATAAAACCAAACTCCCTCCCTCCCTCCCAGAGTTTTGCTCTTGTTGCCCAGGCTGGAGTGCAGTGGCATGATCGTGACTCATTGCAACCTCTGCCTGTCAGGTTCAAGCGATCCTCCTGCCTTAGCCTCCTAAGTAGCTGGGATTACAGGTGTGTGACATTGTACCTGGCTAATTTTTGCATTTTTAATAGAGACAGGGTTTCACCACGGTGGCCAGACTGGTCTCGAACCCATTGGCCTCAAGCTATCCTTTCACCTGGGCCTCCCAAAGTGCTAGGATTATAGGCATGAGCCACTGCGCCCGGCCCATAGAAAGTCTTTCTAAAGAGGCAACAAGTGAGGAGAGAGCTAAGTGACAGACATGGGGAAATCTGGGGGAAGGTCATTCCAGGTAGAAGGGATGGCAAGACCAAAGGCCCTGAGGCAGAAGTGAGCTTGAGGAGTTGAAGGAAGAGCAAGAAATTTAGGTGTTCTAGGCTGATTGTGGTGGCTCACGCTTGTAATCCTGGCACTTTGGGAAGCCAGGGTGGAAGAATTGCTTGAGCCCGGGAGTTTGAGACCAGCCTGGGCAACATGGGGAGATCCTGTCTCTACTGAAAAATACAAGTTAGCCAGGCATGGTGGTGTATGCCTGTTGTCTCAGCTACTCATGAGGCTGAGGTGTGAGAATCGCTTGAACTGGGGAAGTGGAGGCTGCAGTGAGCTATGATTGCACCAGTGCACTCTTGCCTGGACAACAGAACAAGACCTGCCTCAAATAATAATAATAAGGTTAAGAAAATTAGGTGGTCTAAGCAGAAGAAACAAGGAGAAACTGATCAGAGATGGTGTAGGCAGGGACCGGATCACGTATGCATTATTACAGTCTAAGAGGTTAGCAAAGTCTTCTGCAAAGAGCCAAATAATAAATATCTTCAGCTTTCCTGGCTGCCTGGTCTCTCTTGCAACTGCTCAGCTTTCTGTTTGTAGCACAAAAGCAGTCATAGGCAATATGTGAGCAAATGGGTGTGGCTGTGTTCCAGTATCATTTATAGAAACCAAAATTTGAAATTCATGTACTTTAAAAAGTACATGTACTTACATCTGTAAGACCAGGCACAGTGGCTCATGCCTGTAATCCCAGCACTCTGGGAGACAAGGTGGGCAGATCACCTGAGGTCAGGAGTTCAAGACCAGCCTGGGCAACATGGCAAAATCCTGTCTCTGGAAAAAATACAGAAAATTAGCTGGGTGTGGTGGTGTGCACCTGCAGTCCCAGCTACTCCAGAGGCTGAGGTGGGAGGATCACTTGAGCCTGGGAGATGAAGACTGCAGTGAGCCATGATTGCCCCAGTGCTCTCCAGCCTGGGCGACAAAGCAAGACCCTGTCTCAAAAACAAAACAAGACAAAAAAGTTGTGAGGATTACATACCTGTAATCCTAGCACTTTGGGAGGCCAAGGTGGGCGGATCACTTGAGGTCAGGAGTTTGAGACCAGCCTGGTCAACATGGTGAAGCCCTGTCTCTACTAAAAATACAAAAAGTAACTGGGCGTACTGGCAGGTGCCTGTAATTCCAGCCACTCAGGAGGCTGAGACAGGAGAATCACTCAAACCTGGGAGGCAGAGGTTGCAGTGAGCCAAGATTGTACCACTGCACTCCAGCCTGGGTAACGGAGCAAGACTCTATCTCAAAAAAACAAAACAAAAAAACAAAAAAAAAAAACAAAACCAAGAAAACAAAATTGAGATGTAATTCACCTACTATGCATTTCATAAAATTCAGTGATTTTTAGTACATCCACAAGGTTGTACAACCATCTCCATTAGCTAATTTCACAACATTTTCATTATTCTCAAAAGAAACCTCACATACCTTAGCAGCCAGACACAATTTCCCCCTCAATCCTATTCCCTGGCAACCATGAATCTACTTTCTGTGTCTGTGGATTTGCCTATTCTGGACATTGCATATAAATGGAATCACACAATATGTGGTATTTCGCATCTGGCTTCTTTTACTTAGCTTGCTTTCTAGGTTCATTCCTATGGTAGCATGAATCAGTACACCGTTCCCTTTTTTGGCTGAATAGTATTCCTTTCTATGGATATACCACATTTTGTTTATCCATTCATCAGCTGATGGACATTTGGGCTGTTTCCGCTTTTTGGCTATTATGCATAACGCTGTTACAAACATCCGTGTACAAGTTTTTGTGTGAACATATGTTTCCACTTCTCTTGGGTACATACCTAGGAGTGGAATTGCTGGGTCATATGATAATTCTATCTTTAACTTTTTGAGGCGCTGCCAAATGAAATTCATATACTTCTTATGTGCCACAAAATACCAGTCTTGTTTTGATTTTTAAAATCATTTACTTATGTGAAAGCCATTCTTAGCTGGTGGGCCACACAGAATGAGGGGGTGAGCTGGGTTTCGTCCATAAACCATGCTTTGCCGACCCCCCGGTGTAGACAATGGAAGGAATCTGGGCTTATTCTGTGTGTGTTGCACACAGAATGTTTATTTGTAGGATTCTAGGGGAAGAGGCTGGTAGTGATTAGATACATTTAAGGCAGGGAACTTTGTAGCCTCCTCAAGCCACTCTTGGCATGGTTACTGTTTAAAGGAAATATCATCTTGAGAAAATGATAATCGCCTCTTAGAAATTCTCAGATCGGACCTCTCCTCTGCACACTGCCCATATGCTCTATTTCCTCAATTGTAAATGGCGTTAAAAATGTACCTCCTTCAAAGAGGTGTTGTGAAGTTTGAATGAATTTATATATATACAACACCGAGAACAGTGCCTGGCACAGACCAAGACCTATATAAGTCGTTGCTATTATTATTGCTATTGTTGCAATTATTATCCACACAGTCTCAGCTCAGGCCTCATCCTCCTCCCCCTGGAATATGTCTCCCTCCAGTCTGTTCCCAGCACCAGCCAGCCCTCAGAGGTTCTTCTAACACTAAGATCTGGCCCTGTCCTTCCTCTTCTACAAACTTTGTGTAGCTCCCTAGTATCCTTAGTGCCGGGCTCCTGGGTGCGGCATTCGAAGCTCATCATGGCTCTACCTTTCCTTTTCTCTAACCTCATTTCTTGTGGCTACAGCTCATGTTACAGCTACATGGGTGGACCAGCTCCATGTCACCCCCCCTCCCCACCAAACCTTCACCCCTACTGTTTACTATGCCAGTGTACTGTTATTCTTCCCTGGGCCTCATGCTTTAAGACTTGAACAGGCTGGGCACGGTGACTCACGCCTGTAATCCCAGCACTTTGGGAGGCCAAGGAGGGCAGATCACCTGAGGTCAGGAGTTCGAGACCAGCCTGGCCAACATGGTGAAACCCTATCTCTACTAAAAATACAAAAAATTAGCCAGGCGCAGTAGCGGGTGCCTATAATCCCAGCTACTTGGGAGGCTGAGGCAGGAGAATCGCTTGGACCTGGGAGGTTGGAGGTTGCGCTGAGCCAAGATTGGGCCACTGCACTCCAGCCTGGGCCACAGAGTGAGACTCTGTCTCAAAAAGAAAAAGACTTGAACAAAGGAATCTTTCCTTCATTTGTCTTGCCCCTGCCCCAGGTGGGTTTGGCGCCCCTTCCAGACTCCCACAGAGTTCCGTGCTACTTGTAGCCGGTATCACCTTATACGTGACTTGATCAGTGTTTCTATTTTCCTTCTCCAATTCCATTGTGAGTTCCTGGATGGTAGATTTAGGGGGAAGAGGGAGGTTGTTGTTGATTCATCCCTGGGCTCCCGGCACCCAGCCAAGGCCCAGCACACAAGGGGCTTCCAGGAAGGTAGTCCAGGACAGAATGGGGAGGAGGGGAAGGCAGTGAGGTGGGGCTGGGGCTGGAAAAAGGGGCCCACTTCTAATGGATGAGGGCACCCCCTCTGCTCCCCCTAGGCCTCTCCTTGGTGGTGGGCTTGGTTCTTTACATCTCCAGCATCAACGACGAGGTCATGAACAGGCCCAGCAGCTCTGAGCAGTATTTTCATTATCGCTACGGGTGGTCTTTTGCCTTCGCCGCTTCCTCCTTCCTACTCAAAGAGGTGACGTCCGTGGGACCTAGACTCTAGCGTTCTGAATGGAGAGAGGTCTTGGGGGCCTGGTTCCTGAGTCCAGGAAGAAAGAGAGGCTGGAGATGTAGACTCTGGCGTCAGAGGGAGGTGGTAGCTGAGGGTCTAACCCGTGGGTCCTGAAGGAAGAGGGGGTCTGAGAGCTCCAACTTTTGGGATCCTTGGGGAGGAGGGGTCTGGAGACTGAGACTCCTGGGTCTTGAGGGAGGGGCTATCCTGAGGGCTTGGACTCCTGAGGTCCTGGGGAAGGAGAGGGCTGGAGCCCTGATCCTAGGTCCTGGGATAGGAAGGGGCTTGGGGTGGGGACTCTGAGTCCTGGAGTTAGTGGAGACCAGTTGGGGTCCCGGGATGCGCGAGGGGCGCCCCTGGGACTCTGACCTTGCCTTGCCGCAGGGGGCCGGCGTGATGTCCGTGTACCTGTTCACCAAGCGCTACGCGGAGGAGGAGATGTACCGCCCACACCCGGCCTTCTACCGCCCGCGTCTCAGCGACTGCTCCGACTACTCGGGCCAGTTCCTGCAGCCCGAGGCGTGGCGCCGCGGCCGGAGCCCCTCCGACATCTCCAGCGACGTGTCCATCCAAATGACGCAGAACTACCCTCCCGCCATCAAGTATCCGGACCACCTGCACATCTCCACCTCGCCCTGCTGAGGTCCGCCCCTTGGAGCTCCCCTGCCTCCTCCTCCTCCTCCCCGGGGGTCTCCCTGCGGTGCAGCCCCCCTTCCCTCCTCGGGACTCTTCGCTCCCACCCGAAGGAGGCTTTGCCAGCTTTAGGCCACGCCCTCTCCCCAGTGGCTCCGCCCACACCCTGCCTCATTTCAATGGCCGCGCCCCTTTTTCCTGACCTCTCCGTTTCATTGGTCCCTCTCACTAGCAAGTGACTCCTCCCTCTTCATTTCCCCGCCCCTTTCCCTTAAGACCCGCCCCTTTTTTCTGACTCCTCTTCAAGAAAATTAACTCCTCCCTCCTCCACCTGTTCTGCGCTGGGAGCAGCCCGCGGCTGTGCAGGCGCCCAGCTCCCCGGAGCTCCCCAACCTCCGACCTCACCGCAGGGGCCCTGGGTTGGGAAGCAGGTTCGGGCAGCCGCCGGGAATGCCGACCATCTTCTTCTCCCTTCTGCTCCGGGCTTCTTTTTTCCCTGCCTAATCTCACCTCCTGACCTGCTGGGTCACCGGGTGCAGCGGGAGGACCGGCTTGCTCCACCCACAGCCGCGGGATGGGATGGGGAAGGGGGCTGGAAGCCACGGGTACGGTTAACCTGGCCGCTGGCCCTTCCCTTCCCGCCTCCTCTGCTTCCCTGGGAGGTCCCATTCGTTCTCACCGGCTGGGCTCTTTTCTGCTTCCTGAAGGTTACCTGCCTTTTAGGGGGCTCTTGTCTAAAGGATCTTCTTGCTTTCTCAGCTATCCTTGGCTTCTTTTTCGTCTTCCTCCTTCTTTAACTCTTTCTCTCCTTTCCTTCCTCCACCCGCTTGTCCCAAGCTCCTGAGTGCATCCAGCCGTAGGCACACACCAGGCGGCCAGAATGGGGACCCTAGGGTGGAGGGAATCACCCCCGCGCCATCTCCACACCTGTGCCCGCCTCTCCCCCCTCGAGGCCCCGTCGAGGGAGGGAGGGGCAGTAGCGGGGGTCGACGCCCCCCCAAACCTCTAAGTCTTCCATTTTCTGGCTCTCCACCTCATTGACGTCCCTCTTCCCCCCTCAGAACCCCAACTCTGGCCTCTCAAGGGCCCGTCCGCCCCGTTGGACAGATTTTGGGGGGAGAGGTGGTCACCAGGAACTCGCCCACCCCCTCTTCTTAGGGAAAGAGGGGCAAGGTAGCACAGTGCTGTACACGGAACCAGAATGGCCCCCGGGGTGGGGGGGAGGGGGGCAGGGGAGGGACGGGGGCTTTTAGTTTGCATCTTGGGTGGGAGGGGGGAGGAGGGGACCCGCCGCAGTTAACCTGACTTTACGCAGAGATTTTTAACGAGGCTGGGGGGAGGGGGGCACTGGGGGTGGTGACAGGGTGGGGTGGGGGGCCTGGCTCTGTTATTTACCGTGTATCATATGTAAATATCGACAGAAACTTCAATAAACTTTATTTCAAACACGTCTCCGCCTGCCCAGAGGGAAGGGATTGGATACATGGGGCTTAGCCTAGGTCTCTGCTTCTAGGGTTGCAGGCCTAACGTGCTGCAGAATAAGGTTAGATGGGTCGTTGTTAAAGACTTAATCATCATCATTATCGATGGCAGCGCTTTATACTTCAGCCCGTGTAAAGCATGCAGGACGGTTAATGACACTGGTCAGGATCAATAAACACTTTCTCTTGGTATTACTATGACCATGTAGACTACTGTTACTCGCCTTCCTTTGACATTCATTGCTGCTTTTAACTTTCTTCCTAAGCCTGCACGTTCAATTTATTGGCCTCATTTTGCAGATAGGTCCAGAGAGATGAAATGATGTATCTAAGATCACACAGGTGGAAATTGGCAGAGCCATTTGCTAAACCCAAGTTTGGGCTGGGCATGGTGGCTCATACCTGCAATCCCAGCACTTTGGGAGGCTGAGGCGGGCAGATCATTTTAGGTCAGGAGTTCGAGACCAGCCTGGCCAACATGGCAAAACCCCATCTCTACTAAAAATACAAAAAATTATCTGGGTGCTGTGGCTCACACCTGTAATCCCAGCTACTCGGGAGGCTGAAGCAGAGAATCACTTCAACCTGGGAGGCAGAGGCTGCACTGAGCTGAGATCACGCCACTGTACTTTAGCCTGGGTGACAGAGTGAGACTCCATTTCAAAATAATAATAATAAAACCAAGTTTATCTGGTTCCAAAGCTTGGGATTCCTCCTGCTTGTACCAGGCAGTGGTGGGTTTTCCCAATGCTTGGCTCGGTCCCTCTGTTGAGAAATGACGGCTACCGTTTACTGCACACCTACCTGAGCCAGACGCCTTCCTTCCTTACGTGATCTCATTAGACATTCACAGCAGCTCTGTACAGAGGAATTATCACCCCATTTTTTGCAGGTGAAGGAGGCAGGCTCAGAAAGTAGGCACCACAATCTGCAGTCTCACCCACTATACTGAGAGACTGAGAACAGCCTAAATGTTTGATAAGCTTATTCTTGGAGCGCATTGTAAAGGAAGCACTGTGCCACATCCTCCCTTTGCCTTGTATTGATGTGGCCTCTTAAGAATCCATCAGAGCAAATTTTGCAACTACAGTCACAACTGTTAACAACCATAGCCACATTTATCAGCTCATCATTAGGGGCTCAGATGCTGCACTAAACACTTTTTTTTTTTTAATACAGTCAAGTTCTCCCTACATTTCCCAGGTTGGTCTTGAACTCCTGGTCTCAAGAGATCCTCCTACCTGAGCCTCCCAAAGTGCAAGAATTACAGGCGAGAGCCACCCTACCGGCCCAGCACTAAGCACTTTTGATTATTAGCTCACTGAATCCTTCCAACCATCCTGTGAATCAGATATTCCAATTAGCCCCATTTTTTTTTTTTTTTTTGAGGCGGAGTTTCACTCATGTTACCCAGGCTGGAGTGCAATGGCGCGATCTCGGCTCACCGCAACCTCCGCCTCCTGGGTTCAGGCAATTCTCCTGCCTCGGCCTCCTGAGTAGCTGGGATTACAGGCACGCGCCACCATGCCCAGCTGATTTTTTGTATTTTTAGTAGAGACGGGGTTTCACCATATTGACCAGGATGGTCTCGATCTCTTGACCTCGTGATCCACCCGCCTCGGCCTCCCAAAGTGCTGGGATTACAAGCTTGAGCCACCGTGCCCGGCCTAGCCCCATTTTATAGATAATGAAACTGAGGCTCAGGGAAGTAAGGCCGTCCAGCTGGTAAGATGAGGAGAATTCATGCCTGGTCTGTCTGACCTCGGAGTCCACACTCTTCACTGCTCTAATTTACTGCTATGGATTTGGTGCAAACTCATTCTGTGACCTTGAGCAAATCTTTTAATCTCTGGGGCTTCAGTTTCTTTTTCTGCAAAAAAGATTTAAAAAAATACCAAGAGTAGTGATTGGTTTAGAAGGATTCCAAATCCCTCTGGAATAGGGAGGGTGGTGGGGGTAAGTTAGCGGGAAAGAGTTCTGAATCAGCAGAACTGGACTCCGGAGGGAAATATTCTGAGTCATTTTCAATGATTTCACACATTTCTGGAGGTCATACTTAAGATCCGGGACTGCAAATAATGTCTCAGATTCGTTGTCAAAACTAAGTGATTCGTAGTGGCTGCTTGGAGCCCAGTATTAGAAGGATTCTGAACATCTGCTCAGTGGGAAAGAATGTCGCCATTGATTGGTGCTGTCTGCTGTGCTGCTCAATTGGTGCTGTCTGCCTTGCCTGCAGGATGGGCTGTGGTGACGCACATGCTAGATATTTGCTAACACTACAGGGAAGTTAACCCAAAATCCTAAGGTTTGTGTTCTTTTTAAAAAATCAAGCTAGTTCTTTTGTTTACTGAACTTTGAACATGGAATGCAACCCCACAGTTCAAGATTGGTGTTTTTTATTTTGTTTTAAAGAAATGCCGTGAAAAGTTCCACCTTTACCCAAAGTAAGTCAGGATGTCCTAACATTCTGAAATCCTCCTCTCCCTGAGGCATGGCATTATTAGTTTTTAATGTATAATTTCAGGAATACTCTATGCATATTCAAGTATATTTGCATGTGTTTAAATCCACATACAGACGAGTATGTGGTATACACATTTTTTATTTTATTTTATACATTTATCATGTAATGTACATAGTTCTGTTCCTTCCAGGTTCACATGAGAATGCATGATGGAGCTCGTTAGGTATGTTATATAACTCTACCTTACTGTTTTCCAAGGCTGCTTAATAACAATTGTTTGCATAAATTAATTGCATAATTTATTGAGTGCTTACATGCCAGCCTCTTTGTGTTTCAGTCCTAAGCACTTTACATTCTATAACCCCAGGAGGTTTGGTACTCTTAGTATCATTCTCACTTTATAAATGAGCTCCCTAGACACAGAGAGGTTAATTAGCTTTCTCCTGGTCATGCAGCTATTAAGTGGTCAAGCTAAAATTTGAATCCTAGGAGTCTCCTGTGTCTACAGCACTCATCCTCTAAGCGGTGTGTGTGTGTGTGTGTGTGTGTGTGTGTGTGTGTGTGTGTGTGTGTTTGAAAGGGATCTCTCTCTGTTGCAGTGGTACTATCTCAGCTTACTGCAACCTCCACCTCCTCAGTAGCTGGTATTACAGGCATGTGCCACCATGCCCGGCTAATTTTTGTATTTTTAGTAGAGGTGGGGTTTTGCCATGTTGGCCAGACTGGTCTTGAACTTCTGACCTCCTTGGCCTCCCAAAGTGCTGGGATTACAGGCATGGGCCACTGTGTATATAGAAGCCACCTGGTTCCATCTATTTATCAATGATCTATGTCTCCCTGAGCTCAAACTCCTGAGCTCAAGCAATCCGCTGACCTGAGCTTCTCAAAGTCCTGGGATTGCAGGCATGAACCACCACGCTGGGTTCTATTCACTCTTGAGATTTAACTTACATGCTCCTTCCTCCAGGAAGCCTTCCCTGAGCTCCCAAGCCTCCATCAGGGTCTGTGTGAATCCTTCCAACCTGCCCTATCCTGCCCTCCTTGGGCCACGTGCTTCTTAAAGTGTGACCTAGGGACATCCCTGAGACCCATTTAGGAAGTCCACAAGGTCAAAGGTATTTTTATCATAATACTAAGATATTTTCCTTTTTTATTCTATTCTCTCATGAGGGTATAGAGTTTGGAGGCTTCACAAGAAGAACACGATTGATTGAATGCAGAAGCAGATATGAGACTTTGACTTTCTTCTATTGAGTCAAATGTTGAATTGATTTTTAAAAATATAAGCCAACAATATTTTATTTTGGAAACTCTAGTTATTTTTATTAAAATAAGTTGCTTCTGTAAATATTCAGTGAGTTATTTTACTTAAATACATATTTTAGATTTTTTTCTCAGTTTGAATTGCAAATATGCAAAAAATCAATAGACATAGTACAAATTTAAAAAGCTCTTTGAGGTCCCCTACAATTTTCTTTGTTTTATTTTTAGACAAGGTTTTGCTCTGTTGCCCAAGCTATCATAGCTCACTGCAACCTTGAACTTCCAGGTTCAAGGAATCCTCCCATCCCAGCCTCCTGAGTAGCTTAGACTACAGGTGTGCACCACCATGCCTAGCTAGTATTTTTAAATTTTTTTGTGAAGATGGAGTCTCAAACTCATGGCCTCAAATGATCCTCTCACATTCGCCTCCCAAAGTGTTAGGATTACAAGTGTGAGGCACCAGCTCTCTACAATTTTTAAGTGTATGGAGGGATCCTGCATTCAAAGGTTTAAATGCTAATTCTGTATGTCACAGAGGCAGTAAGGTCTGCCTCATTCCTCTAATGACTGTACAGTGGTCCACTGCAGAGAGGTAATTTATTTTAACAATAAACTCATTTTAATTATGAATTTATGTATTTATTCTTCTTAATTTTTACTTTTTTTCTATTTTCTTTTTTTTTATTTAAAATTTTTTTACCAAGGACACATATATTTATTTATTTATTTATTTGAGATGGAGTTTAACTCTTGTCACCCAGGCTGGAGTGCAATGGTGAGTTCTCTGCCCACTGCAACGTCTGCCTCCCAGGTTCAAGTGATTCTCCTGCCTCAGCCTCCTGAGTAGCTGGGATTACAGGCATGTACCACCACGCCCAGCTGATTTTTGTATTTTTAGTAGAGATGGGGTTTCACCATGCTGGCTAGCTTGGTCTCAAACTCCTGACCTCAGGTGATCTGCCCGCCTCGGCCTCCCAAAGCGCTGGGGTTACAGGAGTGAGTCACCATGCATGGCTCCTAAAGTTAATAGTCATGATTTAAAAGTTTCAGCATCAGAGAAGGGTACAGAGAAAGCAGCTTTTGGCTGGGCATGGTGACCCATGTCTGTAATCCCCACACTTTGAGAGGCCAAGGCGGAGTTTGAGACCAGCCTGGCCAACATGGTGAGAACCCATGACATAGTTAATCTCTCCTAAAAACACAAACTTAGCCCCGTGGGGTGGTGCATGCCTGTAATCCCAGCTACTTGGGAGGCTGAGGCAGGAGAACTGCTTGAACCCTGGGAGGCGGAGGTTACAGTGAGCTGAGATCACGCCTGGGCAACAACAGTGAAACTCCATCTGAAATAAATAAATAAATAAATAATAAATAAAAATAGCTTTCTCCTCGCTCTTCTCAATTTCAGCTTCATTTCCCAAAGGGAATGACTGTTACCACTTTCTTACTTCTTCTAGGCCAGTGGTTCTCACCTGGAAGTCATTTTGCCCCCAGGTTACATTTGGCAATGTCCAGAGATATTTTTGGATGTCACAACTCAGGGCTGGCGGGGACTGAGGTGCTATGGGAACCTAGCAAGACGCTGGAACACACCCTGCAATGCACGGGACGGCCACCCCTGGCAAAACAGCAGCTTGTCTCCGATGTGACTAGTGCCACGATCATTGAGAAAGCCTCTGCCAGACTTTTATCTAGAAATCAATAAACAGAAATATCTTCATTAAGATATTTCCTTTTTTTTAACCTTTATTTTTATGGACACATATGGGATCTTCCTAAATTGATTCATAAGCTGTGATTCTTTTTACAATTTTTTAATTTTGAGACAGGGTCTGTCTCTCTGTCACTTGGGCTGGATGGAGCACAGTGGCACAACCTTGGCTCACGGCAGCCTCAACCTCCTGAGCTCAAGCCATCCTTTCACCTCAGCTTCCTGAGGAGCTGGGACTACACTCCTGGTTCATTTTTTAAAAATTATTTTCTGGTCGGGTGTGGTGGTTCATTCCTGTAATCCTAGCACTTTGGGAGGCTGAGGCGGGTGGATCACCTGAGGTCAGGAGTTCGAGATCAGCTTGGCCAACATAGTGAAACCCCATCTTTACTAAAAATACAAAAAATTAACCAGGCGTAGTGGGCGACGCTTGTAATCCCAGCTACTCAGGACCCTGAGGCAGGAGAATCACTTGAACCTGGGAGACAGAGGTGGTGGTGAGCCAAGATCACGTTACTGCATTTCAGACTGGGCAACAAGAGCGAAACTCCGTCACAAAAAATATATATATATATTTTTTGTAGAGTCGGGGATCTCACTATGCTGCCCAGGCTGAGCTTCCTGAAGTGCTGGGATTACAGGCCTAAACCACCGTGCTCTGCCAGCTGTGATAATCTGCAAGAGATTAGGGACCTCTTTGAGAATCAGGTAAAAGCTACGGACCCCCAGAAAAAAATACTCATACAAAATTTGGTACATAATTTCAGGGGCTTACTGACATCCCAGTAGCTCTGCCAGAATTCCTTGGATGTGTGATTTTGAATCACGGTCTTCAGCAACAGAGAGATCACTAAGTGCACCCTCCTCTTCTACAGATGAGAGAATGAGAGAAGGAAGGTGCAGAAAGAACTGAGGTTTGGCTCCAGCTTCCTCGGGGAGGCAAAGGAGAGCGCGGATTGGAACTCGGGCCACCTGGCTCCCCAGCATTGGAATATTTCCACTTCACCCTGAATGAGGACGTTTTAGAAACGCTGATCGACTCTTCCTGGTACAGCAGGAAGACATGCCACCACCACTCTGTTCCTCTTGAGAAAACACAAAGGCCCCAGCTGTTGTTGATGAGAAACACTCGAGCACCTGGGAAAAACCACACACTCAGGATATGAGGCAGGGAGACGGGTTGGTTAGGGACAGGAGGTTGGGACTGGCTGTGTAGGGGATAGAGACCCTAGAATATGTCTCATTCCCTGACTCATTCATTCGTTTGTTCGTTCATTCATTCATTCGTTCAGCTTCCCTGGACCGAGGACTCCTGTCCGCCAGGGCTGAGCTGGGATCTGGGGGACATAAGTAAATCAGACCCATGCCTGTCCCTGAACAGCTCCTGCACCAGTGCAGAGAAGACCGACCCACGTGTCAATCACAGTGTAGAGTTGCTGTGGCTTAAGGGAGCCAGTGCAAGGCAGGTTGGAAGCACTGTTGTAGACCCTGATGTGGGCGTAGGAGGTCAGGGAAGGCTTCTTGGAGGAAGGAGTGTGTAAGTTGAATCTCAAGGAGCTGGGGATAGAGCCAGGTGCAGTGGCTTAAGTCTCTAATCGTAGCACTTTGGGGAGGCTGAGGTGGGCAGATTGTTTGAGCTCAGGAGTTTGAGATGAGCCTGGGCAACATGATGAGACCCCGTCTCTACCAAAAATACAAAAAAAAAAAAAAATAGCCAGTGTGGTGGTACACACCTGTGGTCTCAGTTACTGAAGAGGCTGAGGTGGGAGGGTGGCTTAAGCCTGGGAAGTCAAGGCTGCAGTGAGCCAAGATTGTGTCACTGCACTCCAGTCTGGGTGACACAGCAAGACCCTATCTCAGAAAGAAAAAAAATGGATAGAGGGTTTGCCAGATGGCTGAGAGATGGAAGGGGGTTTCCTGCAAGGAAACCACCCAGGAAACCCTCAGAACAGGAAGGAGCTGGGAATGCTAGGGAAGACACCGGAAGGAGCTGGGAATGGTAGGGAAGACACCTTCAGTCCGCAGGAGGCAGCAATGGGGGCGGCTTACGATAAGGCTGGTGTTCTCGGCAAAAGGACCTAGGAGGTAAGGAGCTTCGATTTGCTCCCAAGGGCAATAGGGGGACGTGGGAGAATTTTATTATTTTGTGTGTTTTGGGGGACAGAGTCTTGCTCTGTTGCCCAGGCTGGAATACAGTGGCACAATCTCTGCTCACTGCAACCTCTCCCTCCCAGGTTCAAGTGATTCTCCTGCCTTAGCCTCCCAGGGAGCTGGGATTATGGGTGCACACCACCATGCTCAGCTAATTTTTGTATTTTTAGTAGAGACAGGGGTTACGCCATGTTGGCCAGGCTGGTCTCAGTCCTGACCTCAAGTGATCCACCTGCCTCGGCCTCCTGAAGTGCTGGGATTACAGGTGTGAGCCACCACACCTGGCGAGCTCTGGGTCTTACAAGGCTGAAGTTAAGATGTCAGCTGACTGTGTCCTTTGCTGGGGGTTTGACTAGGGAGAGAGCTACTTCCAAGCTCCCACAGGTTGAGCCGAATTCATTTCCTTATGGTTGTTTGACTGAGGTCTCTGTTTTCTAGTTAGAAGAAAATACTCGCTCTCAGATCTTTGCCACAACGAGGCAATTTGCTTCCTCAAGGTTCCCAGGAGAATCTCCTTTGCTTTGGTTCTTTCTGACCGCCTGATCCTTTTCTAAGAGATCACCTGATTAGGTCACACCCACCTGGGGTAATTTCTTTTTTAATTAAGTCAACTGATTCGGGACTTTAATATATCTACAAAATCCCTATACCTTGCCATATGATGTCATGTAATCATGGGAACGGCGTCACCTCCTAGTGATAGGTCTTGTCCACACTCAAGGGAAGGAGATTCTCTCAGGTGTGCACACCAGGGGGTGGGAATCTTGGAGATCATTCTAGAATTCTGCCTACCATAATTGGAAGTGAGGATCGAGGACTTCCTCAAGGGAAGGGACTAGCAAACCTATCTCTAACCCTGCAGGCTCTAGGTCTTGGCTTATGTGAAATGAATATATGAGCAAATATAGAAATGTGATCTTTAAAAAGTCCACCACCTGCTTCTTCTGTGACTCCCCTTCTGAAGGGGGCTTCCGCAGCTGAAGGGGTGATCCGTCTTTCAAAATGAAGTCAAGAGATGCTGTCTCATTCCTTTTTTTGTTTTTTGTTTTTTTTTTTTTTTGTTTGTTTTGTTTTGTTAAAATACGTGGTTTCACCGTGTTGGTCAGGCTGGTCTTGAACTCCCGACCTCAGGTGATCCGCCCGCCTTGGTCTCCAAAGTGCTTGGATTACAGGCGTGAGCCACCGCGCCCGGCCCCTGTCTCATTCCTTAAAGGGGTACATATATGACCCACACATTCACTGCTAGATGTGTGCCCAAGAGATATGAAAACATATATTCACACATAAACTTGCAGACAAATGTTCATGGTAGCATTCATTATCCCTAGTAGCCAAAATGTAGAAAAACCCCAAATGTTCATTGATACATGAATGGAGAAATAAAATGTGGTATCTCCCTCTATACTATGGAATATTCTGCCATGAAATGGATGAACCTAGAAGGCATCATACCACAATTAGCCTGAAAGCAGCCGGACACAAAGAACAATACGTTGTATGATTCAATTTCTATGAAATGTCTAGAATAGGAAAATCTATACAGACAGGAAGTACATTAGTGATTGCCTAGCGCTGGGGTGGGTGCTTAGATTGGGGATGATGGCTAAGGAGTACGTGGTATCTTCTTGGACTAACGAAAATGTTCTAAAATTGATCTAAAGTTGATGATTGCATAGCTCTATACAGTTAAAAACCGTTGAATTGTACACTTTAAGTGGGTGAATTGCATGATATTCGAGTTCGATCTCAATAAAGCTGAGGAAAAGAGATATACTCTCTTTAGTTGTTGAAATAAATCATGAGGTAATCATGCGTCACTTAGTGTCACAAAATTACCACTAGAAGAACTAACACATGAGGAAGAAGGGAAGGAAAAGTGAGGGCTAGTTAATTTGTTATCTGTGAGAAAAATAAATAATGTATAATGTTGATACATCCAAAATAAAATTATTATTTAGGGATGTCAAGGCAAGTAAGAGAAGAAATGGCTAAGAATGTTAATAGGCTTTTCCAATAAGGAACAGGATGTGAGGTGGGACAGGCTAAATTATTTTTATTATGATCCCTGCGTACCCTTAGACTCTTCTCTCTTTCTTTCTTTTTTAACCATGAGCCTATATTGATTTGACTGGAAAATATATTTTCATTTAAAATAAAGAAGTTCCCCTCAGTTGCTAATTTGTATAATTTCACAGTTCTCAACCAGGGGTGATTTTGTTCCCCAAGGGACATTGAGCTATGTTTGAAGACATTTTTGGTTGTCCCAAAATGCTATTTTTAGGGTGCTATTTGGAGGTGCTGTTGGCATCTAGTGGATAGAGGCGAGGAGTACTGCTCAGCATTCTACAATGCACAGGACAGCCTCCACAACAAAAAATTATCCAGCCCAAATGTCGACAGTGTTGAGGCTGGGAAACTCTGACTTTCAAAATCATCTTCATAGTTTCATCAGTGCGGTTATACCAGCACAGGCTCTGGAATCTGACGTCCTGACCGATTTCCTCCCATGTAGCTTACCTCTCAGTCTCAGTCTTCACATCTTTAAAGTGGGAGCTGCTAACAGAACCCACTTCTTTTGAAGGTGGAGCCAATACCCTCAGGCTCCTTGGAGTCTGTAATATTAAATGTCCATAACCAATATCGATTATCATCGCTGTTTGCTGATGTATTCTCCTCCCCCCTCACCCCACCAACCCAGCAAAAGAGCAGAAAATAAACAACTATTCCTGAAACGAATGAATTCCAGGCCCCTTCCCTTGGGGGCTGTGTTTCTTTGCTTCTAAACCAGGAGTGTTGGAATGCATCTCTAAACTTTCCCCCCTGGGGCAGGGTGAGAATTAAGTGAAATGACCTAAAGAAATTTCAGTACAAATGTGAGATGCCGGGTACTGAAAGATACCACCCCTCCAAGAGAAGAGACCAGCAGAAGCAAACACCAGGTGAATAGATGTAGGGAACACAGGTGATTGTAGTTTGTGCCAGCCCCCTGGAGGGAGCAGCAAAGGTGTGTTGGCTTAAATGACTATGAATTTCACCTATTGTTGACCGCCCTCCACCTGGATAACCCTAATGTCTCAGCCTCAGGTTACTCATCAGTAACATGGGAACGTGGATGCCCACACTGCAAAGATTCTGTAGGAAGTCCGTGAGAGAGTCAAAGTGAAGCATGCAAACTGCCTCCCATCAGCCATGGCTAGCTCTTAGCTTTTGATAACATTCAGATGAGAATCCAGTCTTGGGAAAACTGCTTGCCTGGAGCCACGTGCAAGGCCCCTTCCCATCCATGTTCTCACTCAGTTGGAGGTGGCTTCTGTCCCCTTCATAACCAAGAGCAACTGAGTTTAGAAGAAAAGTGTTGTGTCCAAGGTCACGCGATGCCTAGGGGGCATCTGTGAAATGCGGACCCAAGACCAAACTTCCAGATCCTCATTTCAGACTCTTCCACCCCCACCTCTTCCACCCCCACAACCTACTAGCTAGTTCCAGAAGGACAGGTCCGTGCTTCTCAAAACTGTTGGTAGACCCTACCCAATTCCAGATGGGTTTCTTTAAGACATATTTGCACCCAAGCTTTTCACATTCTACTCTCGTTCCTGGCCCCAGCCCCATCTTGGGGGGGGGCATCTAACTCTACCCCTTCTTCCCCAACAGGTTTGAACTAGGGGAGGGAAGGGGGATGAGAAAAGAAAAAAATGTTGGTGAAAGTCAAAGGCTTGCTAACGTTGTAAGTTTAATATTGTTTTATTTGGGGTGTGGGGGGCGGTGAGGAATCTTTGCCCTCGCCATTTGGAGGAGGAGCGGTGGGAAGACCCCAGGGAGTTGCGCTTTCCCTTGGATTTTGGGAAAGGGGAGCATTCCTGGGGTCCTTTTGAAAAGGCCCTCCCCTCATTTCCGGCCGCCGCTGCCAGCCTTGGCTGGGCGCCTGGATCCTGTTGCTATGACGACAGGAAGAGGCGGTGGCGGCGGCAAGCGATGCTGAAGAGAGATGGAGGCTAGTGGGGGTGGGGGTGGTGGCATTGGAATGGGGGAGGGGGAAGGGATGGGGCTGGGGACGCGGGCGGGGGCGGGGGCGGGGGTCCTCCATCTCTGACCTCCTCGGGGCACCTCAGCCTGACCCCTCTCCGGCTATTTTTTCCGGGCTTCCTTTGGGTGCCTCCCCAGTCTCTGTGTCTGCCTCTGTTTCTCCGGATCTCTCTCTCTTCCTGTGTCAGTCCCTCTCCGTCTGTCTCTCTCTGGGTCTCCCTCTTCTTTTCCTGCACCTGCCTTTCTTTCCCCAGGTACCTTCTGCCATTCAGACCCTTCCACCCTCTATTCCTTTCATTTACTATCTTGCTCCCCCGCTCCCTCTCTGCACCTCTTGCTCTCTTTAAAGCTCCCCTCTCCCTACCAAGACCTTGCCCCCATCCCCACTTTCTCTCCCTCCCGGCTCTCCATTTCCTTCCCTCTCCCCCCACCATCCTCGCAGTCTCTCTCTCTCTGTCTGTCTCTCCCCATCTGTCCCTCCTCCCCCCTCTCTGGATGACTCTCTCCCTCTCCCTTCTTTCCTTCTGTTTCCCAGATCCTGACCCCCCTCCTTACCCCAGCCCTCCCTCATCCCCCTCCCCCCAGACCCTGGGTTTCTCTCTTTGGGTCTCAGTCCCTGCCTTCTCTCTCTGGATATTTCTCTGTGTGTGTCTCTCCAACTTCCTTCTGCTCCCAGCCGCTACCTCCCCCAAATTTCTCCCTCCCCCATTTCTGTTTCGCGGTCTCTGGGTCTCTCTCTTTCCGTTTCTCCTCGTCTCTCTGTGTCTCTCTCCCTCCCTCTCTGGATCTCTCTCTCTTCTTCTCTGGCTTCCTTTTGCCACTCGACCCTGCCCCCCTCTTTCCCTTCCCCCATCCATCTCCTCTCCCAGGCTCCCCCATCCCTCAGCAGCTCCCCTCCCCCTCCCTCCCTACTCCCTCCCTCTCGTCCTCCAGCTCCGCACTTTACCCAGCGACACGAGAACCAAATTGTCTCCTCACCTTTTTTTTAAATATATATATATATATCCCGACCCTCACTCCCTTGGGGCCCAGGCTCAGAGCTGCCCCTCAGCCCCCGCCTGGCCTCAGCACCCCCATTCCCCATACGCCTCCTCATCTCCACCCCCCCAACCAGGTCGGACGCCTGGGTCCCTCACTGCTGGGGGAGGGGGAAGCAGCGAGAATTGGGAGCCAAAAGGGCTTTTCTGGGGGGGGTGCCAACAGGGGGGGGCTTGAAGTCCCCTCCCCCGAGCATCGGAGAGTTGACCTATCGTTAACAGAGGTGAGACAGATCTTTTTATTAATCGGAGGTGGGTGGAAGTAGAATAAATGTTCTGTGCCCCCCCCAATTCTGGAGAAAAGAGCTGGTCCCCTTCAGAAGGAGAAAGGACAGTGACCCCCTCAGATCCAGAAGCTTTAGAATTGGGGGTCCCCTGCTCTCTTCTCCCTTGCAGCTGCTAAGCAATGGACTAAAGGAAGAGTCCCTAAAACCAGATTGCCCCCCAAATTGACAAAATGGAAAGATCTTCAAATCTTTTTTTTTGGACGGAGGGAGAATTTCCCTCCTTTCCCTCCTCTTCCCTTCCCCTCTTATCCCAGGTTGTTAGGGGCCTGGGTTACAGGCTCAGCCCCACTGAAAGCAGAGATCTATTAGGACAGGGCAGGTGGCTGTGCCGGCGGTGAGGGGCACCAATTCGGGAGAACAGGCCAAGAGGTCAAGAAGAGAGGAAACTCAGCATGTGGACAGAAAGGAGAGGAAGGGGCCCGTGCCGAGGCTGGGAGGCTGGGGGATGCCGGGTCCAGCGGGCTGCTGAACTGTGGCCTGAGGAAGGGCTGCGTGTGGGCAGACTGAGTTGAGGTGGGGGAGGGAACACAACGTGTGGGGCACTAGGCCCAGTTGCCATGGAGACACCCCCCCTAGACAACCTCTTTCCACAGCCCCTCCTGGGAGCAGCCCCAGTCTGAGGCCAGCTGATGAGGGGCAGTGGAGACGGGGAAGCCACCAGGAGGCCAAGGTCACCCCGTACTGGGACCTAGCTGCTGCTGCTGCTGCTGCTTTTTTTTTTTTTTTAATTCCCCCTTCCTCTGAGGTTTCCAGGCTCTTAACTATAGTGGGTTTGGGGGAAGAAGTTGAGGAAGCAGTGGTGGAAGCAAGTAAGGAATACACGCCCCGAGGCCAGCTGGAGTGAGGGGGACGGACAGGGCTGGGGCATGGTGGTCGGGGAGAATGTGGAGGAGAGAAATGAAAGAACCACGGGGCAGTGGGTGCAGAGTGGGAAAGTATTCCTCATTTAAAAGAGAGTTGTAGTCTTGTGGATCACGTTTTTCGGAGGGACACAGTCTCTTGGGGGGCTCTTTCTGCATGTGGAGGAAGGTGAGGGGCTACAGTGTGTGTTCCTGTACAGGTGACATCGCAGAGGGGAGTACTGGGGGGAGTTCCCAAGGAGGGACGCCAGTGGGGGCCTGCAGAGGAGGTTTTCCTGGGCAGAGGAGAGTCTGGGAGCTGTAGCCGTGGAGCAGGAGGAAGTGAGTCAAGGGAATTCTACATGATGGGAGAGAAGTTGGGGAGGATGCCTCCTTGTACGTTGAGGAGAGAGTGGGTTTTGAAGTGAGTTGGAGGGGTCTGGAGTTGGGGGAACCTGCGTGCTGAAGATGCCATGTAATGATGAAGGGTGACGAAGAGGGATTTAGAGGCAGTGGGAGATGCTGTGAGTGCAAAGGGGCCCGTGGGTGCAAGCCGGGCAGAGTGGAGGTACAGCGTGCTCCCTGCTATGGGAGTCCAGGGCAGAGATTGGAACGCTCCTGGATGGAGAGAAATCTGGGGTCTGGAGGAAGCCACTCCTTCGAGTAGAAAGTGCCGTGGGACTCATGGAGGAAATTTTTCTTAATGGAGGAGAAAACGATGGTTATGATATGAGTTCGTTTAAGTTGTAGTGGGGGGGAAGATTCGGAAGACTCTTCTAAGCAAGAGAGAGAGTGGAGTTTTTCCTGGAGTAAAGACATAGTATGGGATGGGGGGGTGAATGGATTGTGGGGAGACACTGGGGGCTGTGAGAGGGAATGGGTTGGAGATGGAGGGCATTTTGTAAACCAGTGGGTCCGGCGTTGGGTGCGTGAGAATTCCCCAGGGAGCTTTTAAAAACTTAGACGCTCAGGCCACACTGCAGCCCAGTGATGTCGGACTTTCTCAGGTGGGGCGCGAACATCCGAATCTGTAAAGGTCCTCGGGTGATTTCGAGGTGTGTCGGAGGCTGCCGAGGCGGGAACGGGCTTCTAGGCAGAGGAGACTGACTGAGGGTGTCTGCTTACTCTGAGTTGCACAAACTGTGAGGGGCAACTGGGATTTTTTTTTCTCCTTTTAAGTTTTCCTTTTTAGTTGAAGACTTTCTTTTTCCTAAGGAGTGGAAATTGTAGGGGACCATTAGGAGTGACTGAATGGCAGAACCCAGAGCGGAGGGGGCCCGCGGAGGTTATTCTCATGGAGGTGGTGCTGCTGGGGATTCTTAAGTTGTGGAGACGCTCAGGGGGAAGAAGTTGGGGAGCCAGGAAGGGGTTCTAGCAGATGGAGATGTGTGGCTTGCAGGGGAAGAGTGGGGAGAACTGGTGGGGGCCGAATGGTGATGGGGTGGGGGTCTCTAAGGAAGGAAGAACGCGACAGGGGCTCCTGGGGAGGAAGAGGCCTGGGGCTTGGTGTCGTAGGGTGGCTTCCCAAAGCGATCAGGACTGTGGAGCTCACCCAGGAGGAGCCAGCGGGGGCTTGGGGCGAGGGCTGTGGGTGTGAGCGGTGGTGGGGATTTCTCCGAGTGGGGTTAGTGGGATGGATGACTTTGTTGAGCAGAAGACAAAAGTGGAGAGATTTTTCTTTTCTTTTTTTTTTTTTTTTTTTTTTTTTTTGAGAAAGGAAAGCAGTGGAGACCCGAGTGGAAGGAGTTTCTGGAGCTGAGGCAGGGATTTTAGGGGGGGCGGGGACTGGGGGAGGTACCTGTGCCTTCTTCTCCTCTAATCCGAGATCTCGCTCCTTGCCCTCCACCAGCCGCCGACCATGGCCGTGCTCTGACCCCCTCCCCAGCCGCAGCGTCCTCGCCGCCCCCTCCCCCGCCCCGCCGGCCCCCGGCACCCCGCTTCTGCCTGCGCTGTGACCCCCCCAGCCGCCGGCACGGCCCCGCCCCCGCTGCCCCGGTGGTGGCCCACGGCCCCCCGGCTGCCCGTGGTCAAACTGGAGTCGCTGAAGCGCTGGAACGAGGAGCGGGGCCTCTGGTGCGAGAAGGGGGTGCAGGTGCTGCTGACGACGGTGGGCGCCTTCGCCGCCTTCGGCCTCATGACCATCGCCATCAGCACCGACTACTGGCTCTACACGCGCGCGCTCATCTGCAACACCACCAACCTCACGGCAGGAGACGACGGGACCCCCCACCGCGGGGGCGGGGGCGCCTCCGAGAAGAAGGACCCCGGCGGCCTCACGCACTCGGGGCTCTGGAGGATCTGCTGCTTGGAAGGTAGGGTGCGGGCGGCCCTGCCCGCAGCCCCCGCCGCTCCCCTCCCAGAGACCCTGGGTCTCCCGGGGCTGCCTCTCCCTGATCCTGGGGCCCCCATGGGCACCCTTCCTCCTCTGTCTGAGGGGCTTCTGCGCCTTCCCGTTAGCGCCCCGACCTTCTCTCCTTTCCGCCCCACTCCTCCCTGCGTCTGGGCGCCCTGCGGAATTCCTCTGCCTGGTCACCCTGCCTCCAGGCTCAACCCCTGGTCGCCCTGCCTCTCCGCTAACCCCTTATTCGGTCTTTCCCTGGTCCTTGTCTCCTGCCGTGCCTGTCACACCCCTCCCTTCTTCCTTCTCTCCAGCACCTGGGGCTCCTCCTGTTTCATTTCCTCCAGCTGCCCTCCCTGTACCTTTTCTCCTCCCCCCCCCCCCCCCCTTTTTTTTTTCAAGACAAGGTCTCATTCTGTCGCCCAGGCTGGAGTACAGTGGCACAGTCACAGCTCGCCGCAGCCTCCACCCCTTGGGTTCAAGCCATCCTCCCACCTCTGCCTCCTGAGTAGCTGGGACCACAGGCAAGAGCCACTGTGCCCGGCTAATTTTTTTCATTATTTGTAGAGATGAGGTCTCCCTGTGTTGCCCAGGCTGGTCTCCAGCTCCTTGGTTCAGGAGAGCCTCCTGCCTCAGCCTCCAAAGTGCTGGGATACACCCAGCAGCCTCTTTTTCCCTCTCCCCTCAGTCCATCTTGACCTGCTCCTCCATCCCACCTGCCTCTTCATTTCCTCTGCCAGGTGCCCCATGGCGTCTTCTCTCTCCCGACATTGCGCCCCAGTCCTCTGAATTCCCCTGCCTCTCCCACCCCATCCATGGCCCGGTCTCCAGGTCTCCATCTCTTTCCCCTTCTATTTGGCTGCTGCTCTCCTAAAACTTCCTGCCTTATTTCGCTATCACTTATGACCTGCTCTCTTTTCTGCCTGTGATTCTCCTCCTGTAGATCTTCCTCTCCCCATCAGGGCCCTTCCCCTGTCTCTCCCACCAGGATGCCCTCCAACCTCCTACCCTGATCCCTTCCTCCTCTTCCTTAGTGGGCTCCACTTCCTTTTCCTCTGCTCGTGCCTTCTCTGACGTCCTCCTGACTCCATGCCTCTTAGTTACTTTAAGGCTCCTGGCTCCTGACCCTGCTACCTCCTTGAATCTCTGCCTGGGTTCTTTTCCTCTTTGTCCAGTTCTCCTCTCACAGCTTCTCTCCTAGCTCGGCTCCCTGGCTCTTGACTCGCCCTCTTCTCCAAGGCTCTTGCCTTCTCCTGCACCAACCCCTTCTCTCTCCCACTCTTAGCATCAGTATTTCTTTCCTGAGTGTCATGGAGTTGAGGGGCTGGGAAGCAGGAGTCCTGGTGCCAGTCCTGCTGCGTGTCTGCCTCCCCATGTGTGACCACTGTCTTTGCCCTGCAACCCAGCCTCACAGCCCTTGTCTGCAACATGAAGGAGTGGAACCAGCCATCCTGATGCCCCCTTCGACCAAAAGATTGCAATCTCTTGCTTCTCTTTTTCACCCCCGTCTATTTCTTCTGTCCCTTCTTCCTCTGTTTTGGTGATTGCTCATGACAAGCCAGGAATGTTATTTAATCCTATGAGGTGGGGACCACCTCCCTATTGGGGATGGGTAAACTGAGGCTCAGAGAGGTGAAGCCACTTGCCCAAGGTCACCCAGCTGAGAAAAGGGCAGAGCCAAGAGCAGAACTCCAATCCCATGGATGGGATCCGCAGATGTGCTCTGCCTAGTGTACAGTGTTTAAAACTGAAAGCAAAATCTGAATCCATTGCCAACAGTTAAAAATAGGGAGGCTTCCCATTGTAGTTCCAATTTCCGGCTTCTTCTGAGCGATCAGAAGATCTAACGCAAGCCTACGTTCTACCCTGACCACGATGGGCCGGATCCGAGCAGCAGCTGGAGGCCTCCATTTCCCCCACAGTCACCTCCATTCACTCCATCGCCTCCCATTCCTCCCATGGTTCTCATGATGCTATTTTCCTCTCCTGTGGAAGTTTGAGTTCATGTCCACTCACTGGCCTGACCAAGCACCAGGCACAGAGCCAAGTGTGAGGGCTCACATCATGAAACCCCTAGGATAACGCGTGGCATCTAGTCAGGATGCCATTCATTCATTCATTTATTCATTCAACATCCCATTTGTATTGCGTTTATACTATGTGCCAAGCATTGTTCTGGATTCTGTGGCTACAGCAGTGGAAAACAGACAAAAACCCCTCTCGTTATATATCTTATATTCTAGAGGGAGAGACAGATAATAATGGAGGTAATCAAGTCCACATTTAGGATGTTGGGTAAAACTGAGTGCTAAGGAGGAGAAGGAGTTGGGGGATGGGAGGTGTCAGGGTTCCCTGTGGGAAGTAGATAAGGAATCTAGGGAAAGCCCCCTGAGCAGGTGACACTTGAATGCAGGTCTGAAGGAAGTGAGAGATGGCGGCTGTGGCTATCTGGAGGAAAGTGCTTCAGACTGTAGGAATAGCAGGTGCACAGTTCCTGAGGTGGGAGAGGGAGTGCCTGTGTGTTGACCAAGCCAGTGGGAGGTCGGCGTGACCGGGGCAGAGTGGGTGGGAGGAACGTAGCAGCAGGAGGTCCAACAGTTGTAGGGCTAACAGGATCCCCATCCCACTGGTTCTGTATTATTACCATTATTTGAGACAGAGTCTCACTCTGTAGACCAAGCTGTAGTGCAGTGGCGCGATCTTGGCTCACTGCAACCTCCGCCTTGGGGCTCAAGCGATTCTCATGCCTCAGCCTCCCAAGTAGCTGGGACTACAGGTACGTGCCACCACACCCAGATAATTTTTTCAATTTTAGTAGAGACGAGGTTTTACCTTCCACTATGTTGCCCAGGGTGGTCTGGAACTCCTAAGCTCAGGCGATCTGCCCGCCTCAGCCTCCCGAAGTGCTGGGATTACAGGTGTGAGCCACCATGCCCGGCCTTTTAAAAATTACTTTATTTATTTATTTATTTACAGACAGAGTCTTGCTTTGTCACCCAAGCTGGAGTTCAATGGCATGATCTCGGCTCACTGCAACCTTGGCCTCCCGGGTTGAAGCAATTCTCATACCTCAGCCTCCCGAGTAGTTGGAATCACAGGTGTGCTCCACCATGCCCAGTTAATTTTTGTTAATTTTTTAAATTAGAGACGGGGTTTCACCATGTTGGCCAGGATGGTCTCGAATTTCTGACCTCAAGTGATTGGCCCGCCTAGGCCTCCCAAACTGCTGGGATTACAGGCGCTTGGCCAGGTTCTGTTTTTTGTTTGTTTGTTTGTTTTAGTTAGGGTGTTGCTCTGTCACTCAGCCTGAAGTGCAGTGGTAAGACCGTAGCTCACTGCAGCCTTGAACTCCTGAACCCAAGCCATCCTCTTGGGTTCAACCTCCCAAATAGCTGGAACTACAAGCACATGCCACTATTTTTTGTAGACACAGGGTCTCACTGTATTGCCCACACTGGTCTCAAACTCCTGGACTCAAGCAATCCTCCTGCCTCAGCCTCCCGATGTGTTGAGATTATAGGTGTGAGCCCCTGTGCCTGGACTCACAGCTTCTTATGCATCCCAGAAAGCACTTGTGCTTTATATTCAGAGATGGGAGCCATTGAAGGTTCTTGAGCAGAGAAGTCACAAGAACCTTACAGCCTTCTTACAGAAAAGAAGACTTACATTTTTGCAGTATGGCTCTTGCTGCTGTGTTGACAAATGACCAAGGGGTAGTCAAATGAGACAGCAAGAGGCTCATCAAGGGTAGGGGCAGTAGTGTTTGGGAAGTTGTTTGAATTCTTAGTATATTCTGGAGCTACTGTGGGCAGGAATGCTGATGGTGCAGTTGTAGGATATGAGAGAGAAGAGCCAGGGGTGTCTCCAAAGCAGGGATTTTCCATTGCAGCACGGTTGATATTTTGGGGTGGATAATTCCATGTGGTGGGTGCCATCCGATCCATTGTAGGATGCTGGGCAGCAGCCTTGATCTCTGCCCACTAGATGCCAGCAGCACCCTTCCCAGTCATGACAACCAAAATTGTGAATTGTCTCTAAACACTGCTGACCGTCCGCTGGGAGGTAAGATCACCCCGAGTTGCGAATCAGCACTTTAGGGCTTTGGCCTGAACTCCTGAGAACAGGCAAGCCATTCGTAAGATGAAACAGCAGTTATTTTATTTCTTTTATTTTCTCTTATCAAGTTTGTTATGAAGAAGAGGGATCATGGGCTCCGTTCTGGACATGTTAAATGTATGATACCCGTTAACAGATAATATCTAGGAGAGAGGTCAGCGCAGTGAAGGGTCTGCAAAATGCCATATAGGAAAGATTTTAGGCTCTGTGGAGCAGACAGTCTCTATCACAACTACTCATGGAAACAACCAGGACAGTATGTAAGGAACTGAGCATGGCTGTGTTCCAATGAGACTTCATTTACGGACACTAAAATTTGAATTTCGGCTGACGCCCTTTTCAGCCTCAGCCCACCTGCACCCAGGTGAATCAACAGCCATGTTCCTCCCACGAAGCCTGTTTGAGGGGGTATCTTCATTCAAAGCGCTCGTTTTAACATTTGGGGCCATTTTCAAAAGAAAAAAAATTTTTGAATTTCACCTAGCGCAGTGGCTCATGCCTGTAATCCCAGCCCTTTGGGAGGCAGAGGCAGGTGGATCACTTGAGGTCAGGAGTTCGAGACCAGCATGGCCAACATGGTAAAACCCCATCTCTACTAAAAATACAAAAATTAGTCAGGCGTGGTGGTGGGTAGTTCTAGCTACTCAGGAGCCTGAGGCAGGAGAATTGCTTGAACCCAGGAGACGGAGGGTGCAGTGAGCCAAGATCACGTCACTGCACCTCAGCCTGGGTGACAGAGAGACTCCATCTAAGAAAAAAAAAATTGAATTCCATGTCATTTTCATGTGCCATAAAATCATCTTCCTCTTGGATACTTTCTTAATCATTAAAAGCACATAAAACCCATTCTTAGCTGGATTTGGCTTGTGAGCTGTAGTTTGCTGACCATTGATGTAGGTTGTTAGAGATGCGATATATGAGGCCAGAGGCCAGGCTGGAGATATCAGTTTGAGGGGCACCACCATACAGATGGATTAGATGATGGAGTCACTCAGAGAAGAGATGGTCGGGTGCGGTGGCTCACACCTCTAAGCCCAGCACTTTGGGACCCCCAAGGTGGGAAGACTGCTTGAGCCCAGGAGTTTGAGACCAGCCTGGGAAAAATAGAGAGACTTGTCTCTATAAGGTCTAATTTAAAAATTAGCTAGGAGTGCTAGTGCCTGTGATCCCAGCTGCTCAGGAGGCTGAGGTGGGAGGATGGCTTAGACCCAGGAAGTTGAGGCTGCAGTGAGCCGTGATTATGCCACTGCACTCCAGTGCCTGGGCAACAGGGCAAGACCCCATCTCAAAAGCAAACAAAAAAAGAGAAGAGACAAGAACAAATAATAAAATCTCGCTGAAGGCTTAAGCCTTGGGCCAGTCCACTGTTAAAAGGTGAGGGCCGTGAAAAGTCACCAGAAGGGGTTGAGAAAGGACTGGCCACAGGTTTGGGGAAAAACAGGTCACTGGATGTCCTAGAAGCCAAAGGAAGTTCGTGTTTCAGAGAGGGGAGGAATGAAGGCTCACTTCGTCGTTCTTACACTTATTATTTTTTGTCTTTTTTTCCCCTTTTTGGTGACAACGAGGTCTAGCTATATTGTCCAGGCAGGTCTCAAACTCCTGGGCTTAAGCGGTCCTCCCGCCTCTGCCTCCCTAAGAGCTGGGATTACAGGCATGAGCCGCCGCGCCCAGTGACTCTGTTGTTCTTGTAATTGTCATTCATTCGTCACTGGAGGCTCACAATAACCCTGCAAAGTAGGTACTTTATTTATTTATTTATTCTCTTTTTTTGGAGACAGAGTCTCACGGTGTCGCCCAGGCTGGAGTGCAATGGCACAATCTTGACCACTGCAACCTCCACCTCCCAGGTTCAAGCGATTCTCCTGCCTCAGCCTCCTGAGTAGCTAGGACTACAGGCGTGCACCCACCATACCCGGCTGATTTTTGTACTTTTAGTAGAGAAGGGGTTTCACCATGTTGACCACGCTGGTCTCGATCTCCTAGCCTCAGGTGATCTACCCACCTCGGCCTCCCAAAGTCCTGGGATTACAGGCATGAGCCATCATGCCTGGCCGGTACTTTTATTATTCCCATCTTCTAGAAGAAGTGAAGGCTCAGAGAGGTGAAGTGAGTTGTCCAAGGTCACACAGCTAATATGCAGTAGGGTCTGAATTTGTTTTTGTTTCTGATTTTTTTTTTTTTTTTTTTTTTTTAGAGATGGGGTCTCACCACATTGCCCAGCCTGGTCTAGAACTCCTGAGCTCAAGCAATCCTCTCTCCCCAGCCTCTCAAAGTGCTGGGATTACAGGCATGAAGCATCACGCCCGATCCAGCATCTGGATTTGAATCCAGGTCTGTCTGCTTTTCTAGGAGAACAAAGCAACAAATCCACTTGCTTTCAGCCCATCGCAGCTGCAGGGGTGTAGAAACTGGACCTCCCTAAGTCATTGCCTCCTGCCGTCACTATGTTCCTGGGAACTCTTGGGCTCAATTCCCTTCTCCCTCTGACGTGTGTCTGAAAGATGCAGCAGAATGTAATGATTGAAACAAGCTCTGAGGCTGCTCTGCCTAAGGAGCAACCATTCTTTATTCCCTTACTTTCTTTGATAAACTTGCTTTTGGCCGAGCGTGGTGGCTCATGCCTGTAATCCCAGCACTGTGGAAGGCCGAGGTGGGAGGATTCCCTGAGGCCAGGAGTTCCAGATCAGCCTGGCCAACATGGTGAAACCCTGTCTCTACTAAATATACAAAAAAAATAGCCGGGAATGGTGGCGGGCACCTGTAACCCCAGGTACTCGGAAGGCAGAGGCAGGAGAATTGCTTGAACCCGGGAGGCAGAGGTTGTAGTGAGCCGAGATCGGACCGCTGCACTCCAGCCTGGGTGACAGAGCAAGACTCCATCTCAATTGAAAAAACAAAAATTAACACAAAAACACTTGCTTTCACTTTATTCTCTCTCTTTTTTTTCTCTTTTTTCTGAGACGGAGTCTCACTTTGTCGTCCAGGTTAGAGTGTAGTGACGCGATCTTGGCTCACTGCAACTTCTGCCTCCCAGGTTCAAACGACTCTCCTGTCTGAGCCTCCCAAGTAGCTGGGATTACAGGCACCCATCACCACACCTGGCTAATTTTTGTATTTTTAGTAGAGATGGGGTTTCACCATGTTGGCCAGGCTGGTCTCGAACTCCTGACCTCAAGTGAGCTGCTGCCTTGACCCACTTTACTCCTTTTTTTTTTTTTTCTTTTTGAGATGGAGTCTTGCTCTGTCGCCCAGGTTGTAGTGCGGTGGCACCGTCTCGGCTCACCGCAACATCTGTCTCCCAGGTTAAAGCAATTCTCATGCCTCAGCCTCCTGAGCAGCTGGTACTACAGGTGCTTGCCACCACACCCGGCTAATTTTTTGTGTTTTTAGTAGAGACGGGGTTTTGCCATGTTGGCCAGGCTGGTCTTGAACTCCTGACCTCAAGTGATCTGCCTGCCTCAGCCTCCCAAAGTGCTGGGATTACAGGCATGAGCCACCATGCCCGGACCCACATTACTCTTAAAAGAAAAAGAAAAAGAAACAAATTCTGAGAAATAAGACTGGCTGGGTTTGCCTCTGGTCTGCTGCATCCAGCATTGTGACCTTGGCCTTATATTTCACCTTGCTGTGCCTCCATTCCATCATCAGAGAAATGAGAATCCTAATGGACCCTAGCACAGGGCCAGGAGGAATCAATGAGCTAATATAAGTAAAGCATTTCAAAGATGAGCAGGCCCAGAGGAAGAACTAGATGATAGAGATACATCTGTGTTGTTGCTCTGCTCTTCTTCTCCTTATCATTATTGGGAATTCCAATGTGACCAAGCCCTGATCCCCTCCACCCTGATAACCCAGGAGTCCCAGCACTTCACAAAAGAAATATAACAGAATAGTGGGCCAGTGGTTTACACCTTGTAATCCTAGCACTTTAGGAAGCCAAGGTGGGTGGATCACTTGAAGTCAGGAGTTCGAGGCCAGCCTGGCTGACATGGCGAAACCCCATCTCTACTAAAAATATGAAAATTAGCCAGGCGTAGTGGAGCTCACCTGGAGTCCCAGCTACTCAGGAGGCTGAGCAAGGAGAATCGCTTGAACCCGGGAGGTGGAGGTTGCAGAGAGCTGAGATGGTGCCATTGCCCACCGGCCTGGGTGACAGAGTGGGACTCCATCTCAAAAGAAAAAGAAAGAAAAGAAAGATAGGGGGAGGGAGGGAAGAAAAGAAGGAAGGAAGGGAGGGAGGCAGGGAGGAATAAAGAAAGAAGAAATACAACACAAGGCTGGGCCAGTGGCTTACCCTGGTAATTCCAGCATTTTGGGAGGCAAGGTGAGAGGACTGCTTGAGTCCAGGAGTTCAAGACCAGCCTGGGCAACATAAAAAAATTAAAAATTAGTTGGGCATGGTGGTACATCCCTGTAGTCCCTGCTACTGGGGAGGCTGAGGCAGAAGGATTGTCTGAGCCCAGGAGGACAAGGCTGCAGTGAACTATAATTGTGCCACTGCCCTCCAGCCTGGGTGACAGAGGCCCTGCCTCAAAACAAAATGAAACAAAAATTAAAATTTTTCTAGTAGCTACATTAAAATAATTAAAAAGGAACAGGTGAACTTAATATTTTATTTTATTTTATTTATTTATTTATTAAAGACGGGGTTTCACCGTGTTGGTCAGGCTGGTCTTGAACTCTCGACCTCAGGTGATCCACCCGCCTTGGCCTCCAAAGTGCTTGGATTACAGGCGTGAACCACCACGCCCGGCCCTAACTTAATATTTTATTTAACCCCACAATAGCCAAGATATTATCACTTGAAGATGTAATAATCAATATAAAAATTATTAATGAAATCTTACACATTCTCTCCCTCTCTCTTTTTTTCTCCATCCTGAGTCTGAAACTCAGTGCATCTTTTACCCTCACAGAACCTCTCCATTGCCATGTTTCCAGTTTTGGGAGCTGAGGGTGTCTGCATGGGATAGCCCAGCTTGTGCCCCCTCCTCAGGGATTTCGGCCGCACCCTGGGTCCTCTCTCAGGGCTCAAGCATCTGGACCCACAGCCTTATTTATTAGTGCCAACTACAGAAAGCTTCTGCACTAGCACTTTGCCTGGCTTATTATCTCATGGAGCTCGTGCCATTTGGCCAGGGGGAACTGAATCTGGTGGCCAGCAAGGGGAAGTGACTCAGTCTGGACCTCCCACCATGTGAGGGGCCCAGCGCTTTGGATCCCAGTTCTCCTTAACCCTCGCATGCCCAGGTCTGCACTAAGAAGGCCCTGGGGGAGATTCAGGGTCACGACATCACCATCCATGCACAGGAAAAGCTGCTAGCATGATCAGTGGCATCAGCCTTCGCTACTGTGTATTCTGTGCCTAACTTTCTTTTTTTGTGAGACAATCTCGCTCTGTCACCCAGGCTGGAGTGCACTGGCGCAATCTCTGCTCACTACAATTTCTGCTGCCCAGGTTTAAGCAATTCTCCTGCCTCAGCCTCCTGAGGAGCTGGGATTACAGGCCCCCATCACCACGCCGGGCTAACTTGTATTTTTTAGTAGAGGTGGGGTTTCACCATGATGGCCAGGCTGGTCTTGAACTCCTGATCTCAGGTGATCCACACACCTCAGCCTCCCAAAGGCTGGGATTACAGGCATGAGCCATTGCACCCAGTCTTCTGTGCCTAACTTTCTTTCTTTGTTTTTTTTGAGAGGGAGTTTCGCTCTTGTCACCCAGGCTGGAGTGCAGTGGCATGATCTTGGCTGACTGCAACCTCCACTTCCCAGGTTGAAGTGATTCTCCTGCCTCAGCCTCTGGAGTGGTTGGGATTACAGGCATGCACCACCATGCCCAGCTAATTTTTGTATTTTTAGTAGAGAAGGGGTTGCACCATGTTGGCCAGGCTGGTCTTGAACTCCTGTCTTCAGGTGATCTACCTGCCTTGGCCTCCCAAAGTGCTGGGATTACAGGCGTGAGCCACTGCGCCCGGTCTTGTGTGCCTACCTTTCATTGAAATCTCACTGAAGCCTGTAAAGTCACACTACCGTCCTCATTTTCCCAATGAGGCAGTGGATGCTCAGGGACAATCCAGTTCCAAACCCACACAGCTGGGAAGTGGTGCTTTCGGATGTGTGTCCCGAGAGCTGGATTCAGAGCCTGTGTTCAGTAACCCCCATAGCCACCAGGCTCTACTGTCTTAAATATGCTGACCTCCTAAACCGAGCTGTGCTGGAAGGAAACTCCGACCCATCACTCACCCACCACGGGGCATTGGGCAACTTCTTCAGCTCTCTGCCTCAGTCTCCTCATTTGTAAAGCAAGGATGCTGTTGCTGCCTACCTCCCAGGGTTTGTCCTAGGGACTGAGCGAGTTATTAACCACCTGTCCAATGCTTGGAGCAGTACGTGGTGCGTCGTTAGCATTCAGTCAGGGCTAGTTATAATTACCGTCACCACTAAGCTGGTCAGCGATTCAGTGTGGCATGTGGTTTACATGCTCAGTCTCGTTTAATTATCACTAATCTTTTGAGGGAACTACTATGATCCCATTCAAGAAAGGAGGGACCAGGCTGGGCGTGATGGCTCACGCCTGTAATCCCTGCACTTTGGGAGGCTGAGGCGGGAAGATTACAGGATCAGGAGTTCGAGACCAGCCTGGCCAACGTGGTGAAACCCTATGTCTGCTAAACACACAAAAATTAGCCGGGTGTGGTGATGGGTGCCTGTAGTCCCAGCTACTCAGGAATTGCTTGAACCCAGGAGATGGAGGTTGCAGTGAGCCGAGATCATGCTACTGCACTCTAGCCTGGGTGACAGTGAGACTCCATTTCAAAAAAAAAAGAAAGGAAAAAAAAAGGAGGGACCATCAGCTCGTAATCATACCTACCACACTGTGGTGGATGAGCTGATGGGTAAGAGTTTGCATGTGGGAGTGGTGTTTTCACTCACTCATTCACTCGTTCATTCATTCATTCATTTTGGAAATTGTAGTAAATTATACATAACATAAATTTACCATCTTCATCATTTTGAAGTATGCATTTCAGTAGTGGTAAGTACACTCATGTTGCTTTGCAACCAATCTCCAGAACTCTTTCATCTTGCAAAACGGAAACTCTGTACCCGTTAAATCACTCCACACCCCCACACCCTCCAGCCTGGCAACTACCTTGCTACTTTCTGTCTCTATGAATTTGATTATTCCAGGTATTTCATATAAGTGGAATCATACAGTATTTGTCTTTTTGTTACTGACTTATTTAGCTTAGTATAACGTCCTCAAGGTTTTTCTTTGTTTCTAGCATGTATCATAATTCATTTCCTTTTTAAGGCTGAATAATATTCCATGGTATGTACATAGCACATGTTGTTTATCCATTCATCTGTCAATGGCCATTTGTGTATTCCCACTTTTTGGCTATTGTGAACAATGCTACTATGAAGACAAGTGTATGAATATCTATTTGAGTCCCGACTTTTTTTTTTTTTTTTTTGGTTGGGGCGGGGGTTTGGCTTTTTTTACCCAGGCGGGAGTGCATTGGCGCGATCTCGGCTCACCACAACCTCCGCCTCCTGGGTTCAGGCAATTCTCCTGCCTCAGCCTCCTGAGTAGCTGGGATTACAGGCACACGCCACCATGCCCAGCTAATTTTTTGTATTTTTAGTAGAGACGGGGTTTCACCGTGTTGACCAGGATGGTCTCGATCTCTTGACCTCGTGATCCACCCGCCTCGGCCTCCCAAAGTGCTGGGATTACAAGCGTGAGCCACCGCGCCCGGCCGAGTCCCGACTTTTAATTTTTTTGGGTCTATCCCCAGTAGTGGCATTGCTGGATCATATGATGATCCTATGTTTAGTTTTTTGAGGAAGCTCTGTACTGTTTCCATAGCCACTGCACCATTTCACATTTCTACCATCAGTGCACAAGGATTCCAACTTCTCCACATCCTTCACAACACTTGTTATTTTATTTATTTATTTTTGAGACAGGGTCTCGCTCTGTCGCCAGGCTGGAGTGCAGTGGTATGATCTTGGCTCACTGCAATCTCTGCCTCCAGGGTTCAAACGATTCTCCTGCCTTGGCCTCCCAAGTAGCTGGGTCTACAGGCGTGCGCCACCACGCCTGGCTAATTTTTGTATTTTTAGTAGATATGGGGTTTCACCATGTTGACTAGGATAGTCTTGAACTCCTTGACCTCAAGTGATCCACCCGCCTCAGCCTCCCAAAGTGCTGGGATTACAGGCATGAGCCACCGTGTCCAGGATATTAATTTTTAATAGTAGCCATGCTAAAGGATATGAGATGGTATTTCATTGTGGTTTTCATTGCATTTCCCTAACGATTAGTGAAATTGAACATCTTTTCATATGCTTGTGGCCCATTCAATCATTCTTTTTTTTTGAGACCCAGTCTTGCTCTGTCACCCACACTGGAGTGCAATGGCGTGATCTCAGCTCGCTGAAACCTCTGCTTCCCAGGTTTAAACAATTCACCTGCCTCAGCCACCCAAGTAGCTGGGATGACAGGTGTGCACCACCACACCCAGCTAACTTTCATACATTCCGTAGTAATGGGGTTTTACCATGTTGGTCAGGCTGGTCTCAAACTCCTGACCTCAGGTGATCTACCCAACTTGGCCTCCCAAAGTGCTGGGATTACAGGCATGAGCTACTACACCTGGCCCATTCATTCATTCTTTCATTAGAAATACTTACTTAGCATTCAGTATGCAGTAGGCACTGTTCTAGGTGCCGGTCATAGTGTTGAACAGCCCAGATGCTCACATTCGTGTTGTGTGTTTGAGTTTTGCTGCCAGCATCCATCAGCTGTGAAATGATGACCCCTTTCTGTGCCTCGGTTTCCACATCTGGGTAATGGCTGCCATATATCAACTGCTATCAACTGAGCACTTAATTGTGTTCCAGGCAAAGTGCCAAATCTCCACCTGGACCCAGTCCATCATATCAGTCCCATGAGGTAGGTCCTGTTCTCTCCGTGTGTGTGTGTATGTGTGTGTTTTGGGACAGAGTCTTGCTCTGTTACCCAGGCTGGAGTGCAGTGGCTTGATCTTGACTCACTGCAACCTCCGCCTCCTGGGTTCAAGCGATTCTCCTGCCTCAGCCTCCTGAGTAGCTGGGACTACAGGCAGGCGCCACCACGCCCAGCTACTTTTTGTATTTTTAGTAGAAATGGAGTTTCACCCTGTTAGCCAAGATGGTCTCAATCTCTTGACCTCATGATCTGCCTGCCTTAGCCTCCTAAAGTGCTGGGATTACAGGCATAAGCCACCACACCCGGCTGTTCTCTGCATTTTATAGGTGGGGATACTGAAGCAAGTCGGCCTATGTAACACCAGCAAGGACACAGAAAAAGGAAGTGGTGGAGGCCAGCACTTTAGGAGGTCCAGGCAGGCAGATCACGTGAACTCAGGAGTTTGAGACCAGCCTGGGCAAACTGGGCAACATGGAGAAACCCTGTCTCTACAGCAAATGCAAAAATTATCTGGGCATGGTGGCATGAGCCTGTAGCCCTGGCTACTCGAAAGGCTGATGCAGGAGGATCACTTGAGTCCAGGAGCGGGAGGTGGCAGTGAGCTGAGATTGCACCACTGCACTCCAAACTGGGGCAACAGAAGGAGACCCTGTCTCAAAAAAAAAAAAAAAAAAAAAAAAAAAGACGCTCCGATATCTAACATTTGGCTGCCATAAGACATAAACCACACGATGTTTCATAGGACTCTTGGGAGCATCAGATGAGTTGGCCCACCTAGGAAGCACCCAACGCACGTTAGCCTGTGGCAGTATTACCGCCTTTGTATTTACTCTTCCCAGCTCCTCCTTCATCCCTATTCTTTCCCCTGCTTTCCTTTGCTGGCCACGGTCTGCCTCTGAGCTCCCCTTCTGCTATGCTTATATGCATTCATTCATTCTTCACTCAACCCTCATTTCTTTCTTTACTTTTTCCTTTTTGAGACGGAGTCTCACTCTGTCCCCCGGCTGGGGTACAGTGGTGCAATCTCGGCTCACTGCAACCTCCGCCTCCTTGGTTCAAGCGATCCTCCTGCCTCAGCCTCCCGAGTAGTTGGGATTACAGGTGCCTGTCACCACACCCAGCTAATTTTTGTATTTTTAGTAGAGATGGGGTTTCACCATTATTGTCCAGGCTGGCCTCAAACTCCGAACCTCAAGTGATCCATCCTCCTTGGCCTCCCAAAGTGTGGGGATTACAGGTGTGAGCCACCATACCTGGCCTCAACCTTAATTTCTCGTGGTCTCCCATGTGTCAGGCCTAGTGCCAAGAAATGCTGGCACACAGAGGAATCAGACTTCCATGCCCTACCCCCTCCAGGAACTCCCAGCTTGCCAAGGACAAAGAAGATCATCTATCAAGTAATGCATGTCCTACCGGGCACCTAAGAGCAGGAAACGGATCCAAGTTTGGTGGGAGGAATGAGTGCGTGTGTGTGTGTGTGTCTAGGGAAAGCTTCCTAAAGAGGGTGCCTCCTGAGCTGCCTGCTGCAGGTAAGTACTACATCAGCAAGGAATGTGAGCAGAATGTTCCACCACATGAGTAGAGGCCTGCAAAACTGGACAGAGCTGGGCAGTTGAGGAAACCGCATTTTTTATATATTTAATTTTTTCCCCAGCTTTGTGCTAGAGGTAGTAAAATATTAACTGTTCCCAAGGATGAGCAGATAGATGAGGATGGGCATCTTAGGAGGGGATGGAGATGAGACCCCTAGAGGCATACTCCATCCTCTCCACACACCTCTGCTTCCTTTAACCACTCCCTCTCTCCAGAAGGTTACAGGTTCCCTGCAGAAACAGACTGGAACTTCTCTCCCTCTCTCTACCCCCTGCCTCCCGCCGTCTCGCTACACGCAGGACTGGAGACTACAACTCCCATGATCCACTGCGGCTGCTCGTCCCACAACTGGACTCCAGACTTCACAGGGTCTCATGGGAAATGTAGTCCTCATTGTCTTCCGCATCCCTTTGTTTTTTTCCCACGCATTTCCAGACTTTTCGACGAATTTAGAGGTGGAACGGCGCCTTGTTATTGTTGAAGCCAACAATACCCTCTTTCTTACAGAGATGGGAGTCGAAGTCCAGAGTGCTGGAGCAACTGAGCCCAGCTTACAGGGCCAAGGTCCCGTGGCCTTGCTGTGAGTGCTGGAAAGATTGGACTTTGGGTTTTTTTTCTTGATTTTCTTCTTTTCTTTAACAGGCGGGGAAACTGAGACCCGAGAAGTTGAAAGTTTGTCCCATATCACGAGTCGGGCTCAGGAGCCAGGACTTGCGGTCTCCCAAGCAGCCCAGAGAGAGAAGGGGTTTGGGGGAAGGGCAGAGTCGGTTGTTCAGTGGGGTTGTCCAGCCCCCAACCCCGAAGTACCTGCCCCCACCACTGCCCTCCCCGCTCCTCCAGGGTTGAAAAGAGGCGTCTGCGTGAAGATCAATCATTTCCCGGAGGATACGGACTACGACCACGACAGCGCGGAGTATCTACTCCGTACGTGGGGGTCCGGGACAGACGTGGGGAGTGGGGAAATCGCGGGGCCTGGAGGGCGTCGGGGAGGGCGCCCGGAGAAGGGACTGGGACCCCGGCACTTGGATCGACACGCTGTGGTTTAGCTTCCCAGCCAATCCAAGTCCAGATGGTGAGATCCTCTGGTTCCCGATTGGCTGCGTGCTCTTGCTCCCGCCCCCTCCTCTCACCTTGGGGCGGGCTGAGGGAGGATCCTGGGCTCCGATTGGCTGCCTTGCTATCTCGGGCCCTCGCGGCGACTCTGCGCCGTGACTGGTTGTGGATTCCCGGGCTGGGATTGGCCGTGGGGCAATCTGCGGCGGGGACGGGCCACTCCCGGGAGCCGGCTGGGAAAGCCTGTGTTACCATTGGTAGCTACCCCGAGAACGCGGCAAATCCTAAATGATGATTGGCTGCGGCCTCAGCCAGGCTCCGAAATTGCAAAATCTGGTTGCCTGGGGTTTTAGGGGTGGGTGGAAAGGAAGGACTGCAGAGAAAGAGAGAAGCGGGGCGGGGGGAGACTGAGAGATTAGGGGAAGAAGGGAGGGAGGAAAAGAGGGAGAGAGACTCAGAGGAAGCCAGGCCTAAAGGGAGTGGGGAGGGAGGGAGTGGACAGAAGTGAAACCTGGAAGATAGAAGAAGCCTGGCAGAAAAGGAGGGGAGAGAGACCCAGGAAGATAGAAGAGACCAGGCAGAAAAAGGGACAGTGGGAGAGAACTAGGAAGACAGATGAGGCCAGGCAGAAAAAGGGGGGAGAGAGCTAGGAAGATAAGTGAGGCCAGGCAGAAAAAAAGAAGGGGGGCTAGGAAGACAGATGAGGCCAGGAAGATAAGAAGAGAGAGGGGAGACTGACCCAGAAAGACAGATGAAGCCAAGCAATAAAACGAGGGAGGGAACAGGGAGAGAAGGGAAGAGAAACTCAGAAATAGATTCAGCCTGGTAGAAAAGGGAGGAAGAGGGAGGAAGGAAGGTAGAGAGAGAGAAAAAAAACCAGACCGATGAAGCGTGGCAGAAAATGGGAGGGGGTGTGAAGAGAGGTAGTAAGTGATTTGCGGGATATGGAGAAAGAAATTCGCAGAAGAGAGGAAGGGAGGGACGAGAAAGAAAGAAAGGGAGAGGATTCATGGAGAAGTTTAGAGAAACCCCGGCAAAGTGATTAAAAGAGGGAGAAAAATATTTCTGGAGAGGGAAAAAACAGTCCGAAGTAGAAAGAAAAGGACAAAGAAAAAAAGGGAAAGGAAATCTGACCAAGAAATAGAGAAAATTTAAAAACAGGAGAGAGAATCAGGCAACAGTAAAATCAAACACACAGAACACGGCCGGAGAGGGAGGAGGACAAAACTGGCGGGAGGCGCCGCGAGATGGGGGGCCGGGAAGGGGGCGCAGGCGGCCGCCTCTGACCGCCCTGGCTCTCGCTCCTTTTCCTTTCTTTCCTCTCCCGCAGGGGTCGTCCGGGCCTCCAGCATCTTCCCCATCCTTAGCGCCATCCTGCTGCTGCTCGGGGGTGTGTGCGTGGCGGCCTCTCGCGTCTACAAGTCCAAGAGGAACATCATTCTGGGCGCAGGGATCCTGTTCGTGGCAGCAGGTGAGAGGCAGAGGGAGGGGGCGGCCGGGGCGGCCTACCTGTGCGCGCACGTGTGTGTGCAGGTGCGTGTGTGTGTGTGTGTGTGTGTGTGTGTACAAAGCCACCCTGCCCCGAGCACCCCCGGGGGCCCGGAGCCTTCCTAGGCGGTCCCCAAGCTCCATCGCCACCCGCTGGGTAGGGTGGGTGTAGTCTTCGCGACACCTTCGGAGGAGGGAACCAGCACTGACAGGTGTCTGGCACATAAGACGCCGAGGGATTAAGATCCTAAACCCGCCGTCCTGGAGACGGAAGGGGAGGAGCTGGGGGACGGGGTGGGACCTCCAGACAGAATTGGGCTCTAGAGGCTAGAGAGGCGGGGCTGGGCCTTGGAGGGCGGGCCCAGGAGAGGGAGAAAGTTATCTGGGCGTGCCCCTTAGGAAACCTTGGTGGATCCAAGAGTGGGGGCTGGTCCTGGGAAACCGTCCCCGGAAGTGGAAGCTAAAGGGGTTGGACCAGGGAGACTGAATAGGGCCCGTGCCCGTTGCCGTTTGGAGAAGGAGAGGCTAGAAAAGACGGGGCGCTGACTGGAAAAGGCAGAAGGGGAGGGGTTTTGTCCTTAAGGGCACAGAGAGTCAATCTGGCTGATTGAAGCCAGAGGCCGACCGAAGCCAGGCCGTATCTGCGACTGGCGGTCTCAAGAGTTAGGGCCTAGACGAGCAGAGACCTAGGACTGGAACACTCAAGAAGCACGACATGAAGGGGTAAGACCCCCTTTCTACCCTGCATGAGTAGCATTGGGAAATTCCAGTGGGCAGAGCTTTTTTGGAGAAGTAGAATACAGAGAAGGAGGGTTTTGCATATTTAAAGAGCAGGATGGCCGGGCGCGGTGGCGCAAACCTGTAATCCCAGCACTTTGGGAGGCCGTGGTGGACAGATTGCCTGAGGTCAGGAGTTCGAGACCAGCCTGGCCAACATGGTGAAACCCCGTCTCTACTAAAACTATAAAAAATTAGCCGGGCGTGGTGCCGCGCGCCTGTAATTCCAGCTGCTTGGGAAGCTGAGGCAGGAGAATCGCTTGAACCCGGGAGGCGGAAGTTGCAGTGAGTCGAGATCGCGCCATTGCACTCCAGCCTGGGCAACAAGAGCGAAACTCCATCTCAAAAAAAAAAAAAGAAGAAGAAGAAGAGCAGGTTATGCTTTGGGGATGGGTCTAGATCTGCAAAGTTTGGGGCTTGGAGGACCTGAAAGTCCGGAGTAGCGGTACCTGGGACCAGGGAGGGCCCTGGCCAAGAGCTGCATGGGGCGGGGTTTGGTAATCTGGAGGTGGGCCTAGAGTAGAAGGCGGGGCCTGCTTTATCAAGGGCAAATTTTTGACCAGCAGAGGAGGGCCTAGAATGGATACTCCCGCAGGAATTATATGATGAAGAGAGAGTTTAGGTAAGTGATAGGCAGGGCCTGGTCACAGCACGATGACATCATTAACAGAGTTCAAAGGAGCAGAGGGGCGGGGCTTGGGGAAAACCCAGGTTTATAACGTTAAGGGTGGCGTTAGACTAACTAGGTCAGGGCCTGGAAACTCATCTCATCAAAGGTGGGTTTTAGACCAGTCAGAGCAGGGCCTGGACTAGCTGCGGTGGATTACCACCAGCCAGGTGGGGTTTAGACCAGCAGAGGTGGAACCTCAGCTAGAGGAGTGGGGTTTATGCCAAGTGGGGGCAGCCCAGACCATCTGGGGGTGGGTCTTAGATCACGTAGGGCTGAGTTTAGACCAGCTTGGGCTGGGTTAGGCCAGCAGAGGTGGGGCCTGGGCTCTCCCGGGGCAGGACCTGGACCATCCAGGACCATGTCGGAACCATTCAGAGCAGGGCCTGGACCACCTGGGGGTGGAGTTTAGACCCTGAGATGGGACTTGAACCAGCCTGGGCCAGGACCACGTAGGATGCTGTCTGGACCATTTGGGGTCCTAGACCAGTTGCAGGTGGCGTTTAGATCAATGGGGGTGGAGGTGGGGTCCCAGACCAGCTGGGGCTTAGTTTAGACCAGCCAGGGCTGCGTTAGACCAGCACGGAGTTGGAGGGGGAGGTGGGGGAGGAAGTGGGGCGGAGCCGCTAGGCAATCGGAGGCAGGACCTGGACCATCCTGGGGTTTAGACCATGTGTGGGGGTGCTCAAGCCTATGGGGCAGGACCACCCATGATGCAGTCTGGACCATAGGCGGCCCTCCACCACCTGGGGGAGGGGGTTTAGATCAGCCGGGGCTGGGCTAGCTGGGACTGGGCCTGAGCCCTCTGAGTTGGAGCTTAACCGGCCGGGCCGCGCCTGGAGCGTTGGGCGGGGAGTTGCGTTCCCTACGGCAGGACTTGGTCAGCCGGATCCAGGACGAGGGTGTAGCCCACTTCTGGGGGGGACTACAAGCGCCGGGGGGAGGTGCCTGGGCCCGCTGGCGCCGGCTGACCCGGGCCGGGGGCGGGGCGGGGCCGGGCCGGGGGTGGCCTCGAGGCTCCCGTCTGACCGTCCCCGCCCAGGCCTGAGCAACATCATCGGCGTGATCGTGTACATCTCGGCCAACGCGGGCGAGCCGGGCCCGAAGCGCGACGAGGAGAAGAAAAGCCACTACTCGTACGGCTGGTCCTTCTACTTCGGCGGGCTGTCGTTCATCCTGGCCGAGGTCATCGGCGTGCTGGCCGTCAACATCTACATCGAGCGCAGCCGCGAGGCGCACTGCCAGTCTCGCTCGGACCTGCTCAAGGCCGGCGGGGGCGCGGGCGGCAGTGGCGGGAGCGGCCCCTCGGCCATCCTCCGTCTGCCCAGTTACCGCTTCCGCTACCGCCGCCGCTCCCGCTCTAGCTCCCGCTCCAGCGAGCCGTCGCCGTCGCGGGACGCGTCTCCCGGGGGCCCCGGGGG
>NW_022437164.1:484767-523202 GCF_009761245.1 Sapajus apella | reverse complement strand
GTTCGGCGGCGGCGGCGCGGCGGGGGGCGGCGGGGGCGGCGGCGGCAGCGGCGGGGCGGGCGCCGAGCGGGACCGCGGGGGGGCGTCCGGCTTCCTCACGCTGCACAACGCCTTCCCCAAGGAGACGGGCGGCGGCGTCACGGTCACGGTCACTGGGCCGCCCGCCGCGCCCGCGCCCCCCGCGCCCCCCGCGCCCGCCGCGCCCGCCCCCGGGACCCTGGCCAAGGAGGCCGCCGCCTCCAACACCAACACGCTCAACAGGAAAACCACGCCCGTGTAGGGGCGCGGCGGGGGAGCCGAGGGGCGTGTCCGGGGCGCGTGCGCGGGCGCGCGTGCATCGAGGCTGCCGGGGTCGGGGGCGCCCCCGCTGTCCCCCGTGAGCGCGCTGGAGACTGCTGGGCCCGCCCCCGTCCCCCCTTCCCGCCCCCCTCCTCCTCCGCAGCAGGAACCCCGAGCGAGGGGGCAGGGGAGGGAGGGGGCCGCCGTGAGGGAGCGTCGTGTTTTATTTTTCTGTGGGATCTATGGGAAGGGGGGGAGGGCCATGGTGTTTTTTGCAGTTTCGAGATGTTTTCTTTTTCATGTTTTGCTGTGTGCATGGGGGCGGGGCGGGGGGAGGGGAGGGAGGGACTCCCAGCCCAGCCCAGCCCAACTCCTGGAGAGGGGCCCATAACACACGAATACATAGTTACATCCACAAACTATATATATGCCCTGTATAAAGAGACACAGCGAATGGACGCGGAAAAGCAGAGAGAAGGGTTGGACGCGGGCATTCATTCATTTTTTTCATTCATTATTCCACAAGGGCTTATTAAGCGCCTACTGTGTACTAGGCACTGGAACATAAGGCGACCTTGGAGCAGGGGACACGAACGATGCACAGAAAGGGCCTCTTCATTCATTCATTACCGGCGGTGAATTTGTGCGCGTTAAAGAGCTAGGCATTGTGCTCCCTGCTCAGCCTGCAGGAGGCAGGAAAGCAGCCAGGGGCCCCGACATCCTCATAGAATAACATCTTGTGCATGAGACGCATTAATCGGTCATGTACATACACAACAAATTACAGTTAGGCCATAGGAGAAACGAGATGCTACAAAATGCTCCATCAGGGCAGCCTAACCCCATTGAGAGGCAGAGATTTCAGTGGACACTGAAAGGATGAGAAGAAGCCGGCAGGGCAGAGCCGGAGTGGAGTGTGGCAGGCAGAGCAGCAGGTCCAAAGGCCCTGAGGCAGGAAGGAGCTTGCAGCCAGGGCTGAAGCCTATGAGCCAGGTGATTGTGGAATAAGATGAGGCTGGGGGCGCAGACAGGGCCAGATTATACAGGGGCTCGTCGGTCAGGAGTCTAGATTTTATTTTAGGGGCAGTGAGGGCTGTGAAATGGGTTTAAGCAGGAGCCTAATGTGAATGGCGTACAAAAAGAAGACAGGAAATTGGAGGCAAGAGTAAGAGGCAGAGATGTGCTGAAATACAGCATCAAACCCAGGCACTGGCCCTTGGAGCTCACGCTTTAATGGGAGGAAGCACATCATTACACACACATTGAAGCACAGGGATGGTGTCTGTTGTGCAGAAGAAACCCTGAGGCATAGGGACTCGTGTCATTCATTCATTCATTCAGCCACTCGCCCATTGCCATTTTCGAGTATCTGCTAAGGTACCAGGAAGTGCGTGAGGATCCAGATCCCCAGAGCAGGGGTGAAACAGACCCTAGCCCTGCTCTTAAGCATCAAACGCTGCCATCCAGGCAGGGCAATCAATGCTGAACAGGGACCACAATGGGTACCATGGCACATGGTGGACAGAGTGGTCAACTGCCAGGAGTGGGCGGCACTCGGGAGAGGCTTCCTGGAGAATAGGATGGCCATCCTGGGTCTTGAAGAGATGAGTGAGTGTCTTCCGGGTGATGAAAGGCATAAGAAAGACTTGTGGGACCAAAGAACAACTTGGGTGAAAACCTGGGAAAGAGAATGAACATGACGTACTGGGGTCAGTGCTTATAGTTCTGGGATGCTCATGTACAAGGTGGGGCTGGAAGATGAGACTGGGAAAGTAGCCACAAGCCAGAGTCTAAAGGTGCCAGTGTGGCCAGGCACAGTGGCTCATGCCTGTAATCCCAGCACTTCAGGAGGCTGAAGCTGGAGCCCAGGAGTTTGAGACCAGCCTGGATATCATGGCGAAACTCTGTCTCCACAAAACATCAAAAAATTAGCCGGGCGTAGTGGAGCACAGCCGTGGTCACTGCCGCTCAGGAGCCTGAGGCAGGAGGATCACTTGAACCCAAGAGTTCAAGGCTGCAGTGAGCTAGGATTGTGGCACTGCACTCCAGCCTGAGCAGCAGAATGAGACCCTGTTTCAGAAAGACAAGAGAAAAAGGTGCCTGAGTTCCAGGTGGAGGGATTGAGGCTTGATTCTAAGGATGGTGCGAGAGGGATGACAGTCGAGCTGGGGTGGAGAGGAGGGGATGGGTTTCAAGGTCACTGACAAAGCAGAGGGGACAGTGCTCAGTAGGTTTCCCTTCCATGTTTGCTCAGCACACATTTCCTGTGCCAGGCCTTGTGCTGGGCAGTCCTGGGATTGTAGAGGTGATTTTCATCTTGCCCTGCTCTCGAGGGGCTCCCAGTCTGGTGGGAAAACAGCCACAGACGCAGCATGAGGAGGGCGGTGGCAGCGATGGTGCCAGGGTGCCAGGGGCTGTGCCGGCCTTTATCTTGAGCATATGGGGCTGTGGGGGGTTCAGGTCAGAGCTGAGTGTTCAGAATTTCTCTCCGGGGCCTGTGTGGAAGGACCAGGAAGAGAGAGACTGAAGGTCAAGGTCTCTAGGAAGAATTCCGCCAAGGCAGTTTGGGGAAGAGATGCTGGGAAACACAGGAAAAGGAATACCAATCATTGAGATAGAGAAGCACTGAGAGAGGATACCTGGAGAGGCGAGGGATGTGGGAGGCGGCGTTGAAAGAGACGAATCATCACGGGGCGGGGTGGCTGCTAATCCCAGCACTTTGGGAGGCTGAGGCAGGTGGATTGCTTAAGCCCAGGAGTTCCAGACCAGCCAACATGTTGAAATCTTGTCTCTACCAAAAATACAAAAATTAGCTGGGTGTGGTGGCGTATGCCCGTAGTCCCAGCTAAGGATGCTTGGGCCTGGGAGGGTGAGTCTGCAGTGACCTGTGATGTCCCAGCTAAGGACGCTTGGGCCTGGGAGGGTGAGTCTGCAGTGACCTGTGATGTCCCAGCTAAGGACGCTTGGGCCTGGGAGGGTGAGTCTGCAGTGACCTGTGATGGCATCACTTCACTGTAGCCTGGGCAAAAGAGCGAGACTCTTGTCTGAAAAAAGAGAGAGAAAGAGAGAGAGATAGCGTAAATCTTTGCTGGAAGAGGACTGGTTAGGGGAGAGTGGATTCTAGAGTCTGAAGGCCAAACAGAATGAGAGAGAGAGGTGGAAGGTGGGCAGTAGGAAGAGCGAGATGGGGAGGAGGGAGTGCAGGGGAGGAGGGGGAGGGCAGCAGAGACCAAAACTAGTGGAGTCCCACAGAAAAAGTAAAAGACAGGAAGGTGATACAGAAAAGAGAGAAAAGGAGGAGAGAGACTGACAGGCACACAAATCAGAGAAGCCCCAGAGATTAAAAAAACACAACCACAGAGATAGAGACAGAGGGGGAGAGGGAAGCTGGAGAAAGACTCAGAGATGGCCCGGTGTGGTGGCTCATGCCTGTGATCCCAGCACTTTGGGAGGCCAAGGCAGGTGGATCACCTGAGGTTGGGAGTTCAAGGCCAGCCTGACCAACATATTGAAACCCCGTCTCTACTAAAAATACAAAACTAGCCAGGCGTAGTGGCACATTCCTGTAATCCTAGCTACTTGGGAGGCTGAGGCAGGAGAATCACTTGAACTCAGGAGGCAGAGGTTGCAGTGAGCCAAGATCGCACCACTGCACTCCAGCCTGGGCAACAAGAGCGAAACTCCATCTCAAAAAAACAAAAACAAACAAAAAAAAAACCCTCAGAGATTCACACAAAAAGCAACATGGATACTCAGAAGCAAGCATAGCGCCAAGGAACGATCCATTTCTTGTGTTTTTTCCCCAGTGTTCAAGAATATTGAGTGCCAACCTGCTCCAGACCCAGTCTAGGCCCAGTGGATGTGGCAACAGACGGACAAGGGCCTGCTCTCCTGACACTCACTGGAGAGATAAACAATAAATAATAGTTCAGTAACTGAAAAGTGCTCTAAAAATTAAGCTAGGAGGTTAGGTGCAGTGGCTCACACCTGTAATCCCAGCACTTTTCGAGGCCGAGGCCAGTGGATCACTTGAGGTCAGGAGTTCGAGGCCAGCCTGGTCAACCTGGTGAATCCCCATCTCTACCAAAATATAAAAAATTAGCCGGGTGTGGTGGTGCGCCTGTAGTCCCAGCTACTTGGGAGGCTGAGGATGGAAAATCACTTAAACTCGGGAGGCAGAGGTTGCAGTGAGCTGAGATCGCACCACTGCACTCCAGCCTGGGCAACAGTGAGACTCCGTCTCAAACCCCCAAAATTAAGAGCAGTGCATAGTAACAGAATGACAGAGCAAGGGCGACTTTAGATGAGGTGCTTCGAGAAGACCTTGTGGCAGAGACATGGATTGTGAGAAGGAAGAGGTGAGAAAGTCTGGGGCCAGGCATTTGCCCCCCAGAGGCAGCCCCAAAGCCCTGAGGAGCAGCAGGTCTTCCAGGGGGCCGGTGCGGTGAGTGGATTGAGCATGGGTCAGAAGCACAGGGTAGAGGCTGATCAGTTAGGGCCGTGGACCCCAGGAAGAAATCTGAATTTTATTCTAGATCTGATGGGAAGCCCTCAGTGGGTTTTGAGCACAGGCATGTCATGATCATATTTTTATTTTTTAATTTATATTTATTTTGAGAAAGAGTCTTGCTGTGTCTCAGGCTGGAGTCCAGTGGCCGATCTCGGCTCACTGCCAACCTCCACCTCCCGAGTTCAGGTGATTCTCCTGCCTCAGCCTCCTGAGTAGCTGGGATTACAGGCATGTGCCACCATACTCGGCTAATGTTTTTGTATTTTTGATAGACACGGGATTTCACCATGTTGGCCAGGCCGATCTCGAATTCCTGGCTTCAAATGATCCATCTGCCTCGACCTCCCAAAGTGCTGGGATTGCAGGCGTGAGCCACTGCGCCCAGCTTCACGTTTTTATTTAAACAAGAACAGCAGAATCACATCGTTGTGCTGAGCATACGTAGACCTCAGGAGTCGAAGTGGAAGGAGGGGGTAGCCGGCTGTTGCCTTCCTCTGGTTGAGGCTGCTAGAGGCCTGGACCACAGTGGAGTTAGTGGGGTGGAGAAAGAGATATGCCAGGCGCAGTGGCTCACGTTTGTAATCCTAGCACTTTGGGAGGCTGAGGTGGGTGGATCACCTGAACTCAGGAGTTCAAAACCAGCCTGGCCGTCATGGTGAAACCCTGTCTTTAAAAAAAAAGAAAAAGAAGAGGAAGAAGGGCGTGGGATTTTGGAGGCAGAGCCTGCAGTGGCGGTGAACTGGATGTCACAGGACAGGGAAGGAAAAGGAACCAGGAAGAGAAGAACTGTTTGAAATTGGACACGCACATCTCTGATGGGCGCTGATGAGTATTGTTTACAGGAGAGAGAAGACTGGGATCAGGAAAGAGGCTTTGGGAGGGCCAAACCACGGCTTCTCTTTTGGATGTGTCGAGTTAGAGACGCCTTCGAGAAATCCGAGTTGGGGTATCAAATAGCCGGTTGGATACGTGAGACTGGAGTTTTGGGGAAAGAGAGGTCACGGCTCAAAATTGTAAGTTTTGGAAACGTCAGCATGTAGGGGACATTTAACGCCACAGGACTGTGTGACATGACCCAGCAGGTGAGTGGGGACAGAGAAGGACCCTGGCCAGAGCTTCAGGGACATCTGCCTCTGGGGAGGAAGCCAGTGTAGCAAAGTGAGCTTAGGAGGGATGGCGAGGTAGGCTGAAACCAGGAGGGTCACAAAGGACAAATGCACGCTGGTGTTTCAAGAAGGGGAGACAGCTGGCTGTGCCAAGTGCCGCTGAGAATCGGAGAAGGATCCAGAGAGCAGAGTGACCATTAGGTTTGATGATGTGGATGGGATTGGTGATCTTGATAAGAGGCCAGTTCAGTGCAGTGGTGGGGACGGAAGCCCTGCTGGAGCAGAGGGGAGAGAGAATTTGGGGGGAAGGCAGAGGGAAAGGGAATTCAGGCAGTGTGTGTGTGTGTGTGTGTAACTGACACAGAGGCTGGGCACAGTGGCTCATGGACTGTAATCCCACCACTTCGGGAGGCCAAAGTGGGTGGACCACTTGACGTCAGGAGTTCGAGACCAGCCTGGCCAACATGGTGAAACCCCATCTCTACCAAAAATACAAAAATTAGCCAGGCGTGGTGGTGGGTGCCTGTAGGCCCAGCTACTTGAGAGGCTAAGGCAGGAGCATCACTTGGGTCGGGGAGGCAGAGGCTACAGTGAGCTGAGATCACACCGTTGCACTCCAGCCTGGGTGACAGCGAGGCTCTGTCTCAAAAAAGAAAAGTTTTTAAAAAAAAAAAACCCTGAAAGGAAACAGGGAGAAATGGAGATAGGGAGATAGAAGGCAGAAAAATGCACCCTGCAATTAGCTGTCACAGCAGGCAGGAGCCAGAGAGATGGGGAGGCCCAGGGCCAGGAGGGGAAGACAAATCCGGGGCAGGGAAGAGAGGATGCCATCAGCGAGGCTCTGGCAGATCCCCTAGCCCGGGCCGCTCTGCCCGGCTCCTGCCTCTTGCTGCTGTCAGCGCCAGGCACGCTCTGGGATTCCCCCTGTAGACCCTGTCAAGACCTCGTGAGGTGAAGGGGAAGAACAGGTTTTCATCATTCATTTTCAGAAATAAGCATTGATTCAGTTCTTGGAAATACATCCTGGCCAGGCAGTGGCTCATGCCTGTAATCCTAGCACTTTGGGAGGCCAAGACAGGAGGACTGCTTGAGGCTTGGTGTTTGAGACCAGCCTGGGCAATACAGTGAGACCCCATCTCTACAAAAATAAAAAATTAGCTGCAGCATGGTGGCTGACACCTGCAGTCTTAGGTACTCAGGCGGCTGAGGCGGCAAGATTGCTTGAGCCCAGGAGTTTGAGGTTGCAGTGAGCTATGATTGCACCCGTGCAGTTCAGGCTGGCCCACAGAGCAAGGAAAAAAAAAAAGAAAAAGAAATAAAAATAACAAAATATTTCCTGAGGACTTCCAAGTACCAGGCTCTGCAATCTCAGAGCCACCTCTATTCCATCTCTGCCCTTGGAGTGGGGACCGGCCAGGCAGGCATTGAAGAAACGCAGCAGGCCCCTTCCATAGCTGGGGCGGGGATTTCTGTGTGCTGCCCCGTCACTTCCTCTGGTCATTCCTTTGCTCATCCATCCATCCATTCATTCAAGTCACCCCGTGCACATTTTCCAAGATTGCCTGTGACCTGGACCTGTGCCGGGTACAGCTGAGGATGCCAAGGTGAATTCCTCCTGTGCCCAGCCCCTGCCCCAGTCTGCTGGGAGAACGAGACATCAACAATCACACTGCAGGGAAACACATGCTCCATCAGGAAAGTCCAGAGCAGGGGGTGGACAGAGAGGACCGGTGTGCACCAGAGCCTAGCTCGGGCCAGGAACCAGGCCTGGCCTGGAGCAGCCAACTGTGGGAGAAGAAGGAGTTGGTGAAATGTGGGTCCTACCTGGACCCTCCGAAGAAGGGCTGAGGGGTAGGGGGTGAGGGGTTGAAGATCAGGCCCTGCTGCCATGCCACATGGCTGTCCTCTGTCCCTGCCCCTGGGGGAGCTGAAGCTGCATGGAAGATCCCCCAGGGGTGCCCCGTCTAATAAACTCGATGAAGAGGAGTGCTGCTTTCATTCTGCACCCTGACAGCTGCCCCTCCCTGAGGCCTGCACTTTCTCCAACATGGGAATCAGCCCTTCCATCCTTCCAGACCCGGGGTTGTGGCCCCGGTCTCTTCCTCCCCCAGGCCCAGGAGTCTGGGTCTGCCAATCCCTTGACCAGGAGTCCAGGCTCCCTGGCCCTCCTCCTCCCTCAGACCCAGGAGTCCAGACCCCAACACCTCCTCCCTCAGACCCAGGAGTCCAGGCCCCCAGCCCCTCCACCTTCAGACCCAGGAGTCCAGGACCCAGGAGACCAGGTTCCTCTTGCCTCAGATCCAAGATTCTGGGCACTAAGGCCCCTTCCTCTACCACTCAGAATTTGGGGTACCGAGGCTGCTTCTCCCTCAGGGCCCCAAGACTCCCTGTATCAGCCCCTCCTCCCTGAGTCCCTGGGTCCTGCCTCCCGCCCCCACTCCCTGGTAACCCCAGTGAGACTGCCCCACTGGTCTGCTGCTGCCCAGGAAACTGGTGAGCTGGGACTCTCGGCGCCGCTCTTGTCCCTTTGGGAAATGAAAGTCCCATCAGACTCGGCCCTTTCGGACCCGGCCCCAGCCCCTCCTCCCAGGGCTGTCTCCCTCCTCCCGCCTCATCCCCTTAAAATACCCGGGATCCCTATGGCAACAGGCGCCCGGCGACAGGTGCGGGTGTTATTTACGGGTCAAGCCCGAAATAGCCCCAAGGGTGGAGGGTGGGGGTGGGGGGCGGACTGAGTCCAGGCCGGTGGCGGTGGCCGTGGCGGGCAGGGCCGGACGCTTCGGAGGCAGCGCGGACCTGGGGTCGGCGCGGCGCCGAGGCAGGAGAGCGAGGGGGCCCCCGGCCCGGGAGTCGGGGGTGGGAGCCCCGGGGGGGCCCTGGCCTGGAGCTGAGCCTGGCGCGGACCCGGCCGGGAAGGCCCTGGGAGCCCGGGGGAGGGAGGCGGACCGATCCCAAGGGGCCTCTGGACAGCGCGGGGGGGAGCCTCCGTCCGGGTTTTCTGAGCTGCAGCGGGGACCACAGCCCCTTGGTGTGAGCCCCAGCGGGGACCCACCCCCACCCTGAGCCCTCAGGGAGGCCCCTCAGCCTCCGTCTCTGGACTCCACTCTGTCTTCCAGCCACCAGGCCCTTTCCCAGCCTCGGCAGAGACCGCGGGTCTTTTCTGAATGGCCCGGGAAACTCCCATTCCCTTTTCCTGAATTCCAGCGGGGCCTGGTCCTCCTCTGAGCTGCAGCCAGGGCTCCATTCTTACCTTCTGTGGATGCCGGGGTCCCACTGCTTCTCCGAGACCCGGAGATAATTCCCACCTCCCCTTGGGAGCTTCCCGGGACCCCAGGTCTTCCTTTTCCGAATCCCAGAGTGTCCCCAAGTCCTCTCTTCTCAAACTCTAAGCCCAAGGGAACCCAAGCCACATCTCCTGCAATTACACAGAGGACCTCAGGTCCCCTTCCTGGGTTCCCCACACTCTTAGCCCTAGTGGGGGTGCTCAGATCTCTCAGGAAAACCAGTTTCCCTTTTGTGAACCTCTCAGCAGGGACCCCAAAGCAGCCCCTGGGAGCTGCAAGGAGCTTCAGCTGGCACCAGTTCTTCCCCTGGAGCTCTTGGGGGCACCCCTCCTGGGAACCCAGGCTCCATCTGTAAGCCTGGGGCGGGGGGCTTGCTTTTCCTCTGGTCCCCATCTTCTTGGCCAAGTTCTTAAGGGCAGCCTAGACCCTCCTCTGAACCCCAGAAGCTTCCCCAGACCTGGGGATCGTTTTTCTGTTCTGAAGCCCAGAGGCAATCTCGATTTTCCCATCTGAGGTTCCAGAGAGGACTCGGCTCTCCCTCTTTCATACCCAGGGGAAACTGAGTCCCTCACCCTCTTCAAGACCCCAGGCCGCTCCCCGCTCCCGCCCCTGGAGGCCCCTCCTCGGCTCTGCCTCCTCCCGCTTCTCGACCCCACGGCCAGAAGATGATGATGTGGTCCAACTTCTTCCTGCAAGAGGAGAACCGGCGGCGGGGAGCCGCAGGCCGGCGGCGAGCGCAAGGGCAGCTCGGGTCGGGGCTGACACCCGAGCGGGAGGGGAAGGTGAAGCTGGCGCTGCTGCTGGCCGCCGTGGGCGCCACGCTGGCAGTGCTGTCCGTGGGCACCGAGTTCTGGGTGGAGCTCAACACCTACAAGGCCAACGGCAGCGCCGTGTGCGAGGCGGCCCACCTGGGGCTCTGGAAGGTGTGCACCAAGCGGCTGTGGCAGGCGGACGTGCCCGCGGGCAGGGAGACCTGCGGCCCTGCGGAGCTGCCCGGAGGTAAGCGGCAGCCCCACTGAGCCCAGGGAGACAGGGAGGGAGAGGGGCCCGTGTCCCAGGAGAAAGCCTGAGCCCGAGGAGGAGAGAGCTTGCACCCCAGTAAGCGGCAGTGACCTCTGCTCTCACAAACTGCTGAAAGAGAGAGAGATCTGAGACAGAGAGAGTGAGAGAGAGAGAGCTCCCAGACACGGCCTAGGCCCCTAACTGGCTTACCCACAGAGGACCTGTGCCTTAGAGCTTGCTTTCCTGCTACAGACTGTACCCCAAGACCAGAATGTGCCTGCAGGGAGTCTATGCCCCAGGCCATCCTGTAACCCTAGACCAGGCTGTGACCTGAGACCCGCCCAGACGAGGCTGTACCCCTCTTCTGTGCCTCTAAAGAGAGCCTGTGCCCCAAGACCATTCTGTATTGTCAAAGTCTGTGTCCCAAGACCATCCTGTACCCCAACTATCCTGTACCCCCAATCAGCCTGTCTCCAACTACAGTCTCCATGCTCCCCTAGAACAGTCTGTACCCCCAGACCAGCCTGCATGCTTCCACCAGCCTGTGCCCTCAGATCAGCCTGCACCTCCAGATGAGGCTATGGTTCCAGACGAGGCTATGGTTCCAGACAATTCCGTGACCCCCCAAAGACCCTGCACCCACACCGCCAGTGTTCCTAGTCATCACTGGGTACCCCCCCCAGGCCAGTCTATGGCTCTAGAGACAGCCTGTGTCCCTAGAAAAACCTTGCCTGTGTCCCCAGACCCAGCCTGTGATTCCAGACACAGCTGGTGTCCTCAGAGAGCCGGTGCCCACCCCAGGCAGCCTGTGCCCTCTGGAAATGCCTGCACCCTGGAGACAGCCTGTGCCCACTCTGCATGTGCCCACACACAGCCTGTGCCCTTGGAGAGGCAGCCTGGGCTCCTGGTGTCAGCTTCCTCTTCCTAGCCTGGAGACAGCTTGCACTCCCATCCTGTGAGCCGGGGGAGACAGACGCCCACCCCAAAGCAGAAGCTATGTCTGTTCCCCACCAACGGCTTCCACCAAACCAAGCTCTCACCAGACACCGCCCAACTGCCCAGGCCAGACCTTGTGCCTTCCCTGCAATGTTCTTCACTTCTTGTCCTCTTGCCTCCACATGCCCAGACTGGATATTTCAGCCTTTCTCATTTTCTCTGAGACACACTCCCATCCTCCTCACTTTCCCAAATAGTGGCTGTTTTACCCCGGGGAGTCCGGAAAGCTGTCCCATACCTCCCTGATAGGACATGCCACCGCTTGCACTTACACCAGAGGGATATTCTGTACCTCTTGGGACCTGGATGAAATCTCGTTCTCCCCTGACTCCCTGGAGCCCATTTGGGCTGTCATATATTTGATCACCCATATGAGATCTCCAGCACTCTGTGCTCCCCAAAGAAGGCCCTATAACCTCAGTGCTCCTCAAAGAATATGGCCTATTTTCCTGGGCTCCATATGAGAGTTCCCTCGTCCTTCACTTCTCCAGGCGTGACATCTTATATGTGTAGAGTACAAAATAGGATGTCCCAAGCCCACCATAGGACAGCAGGGCTGTCAGATGCCCATCTGGTGTCCATTAGCTACCCTTAATCATTTTATTTCTGCAGATGGGCTATCTCTGGCCCCTCGGGCTCTCAAACAGGATGATCCCCAACTTTTGCAAAATGGGAGACCCGGTAATAAGACTATTAGATGCTTATGTAATGCCTGGTTCTGATCTAAGTGTTTTATGTACATTAGCTCGTTAACCATCATGTGTCTAGCCTGTGAGTTGTTATAATCATTCCCATTCCAGAGAAGAGAAAAATGAGGAGCAAGAAATCTCGGTGGCTCGGTCTGTGCACCCGGGATAGTTATATGGAATTTGTTTTGTTACTGTTGTTGTTTGTTTGTTTGAGACAGTTTCGATCAGCCCCCCAGGCTGGAGCACAATGGCATGTTCTTGGCTCACTGTAAACTCCGCCTCTCAGATGCCAGAGGTTCTCCTACCTCAGCCTCTCGAATAGCTCACAGGCGCACACTGCCACGCCCAGCTAATTTTTTGTAATTTTAGTAGAGACCATGTTGGTCAGGTTGGCCTAAAACTCCCGACCTCAGGTGACCCGCCCGCCTCAGCCTCCCAAAGTGCTGGGATGACAGGTGTGAGCCACCGTGCCTGGCAGTTATATGGAATTCGAAGGTTGGTTGCTTCCATTCCTGACAACTGGATTATATCACATCTCATTAGTCCAGAAAGAGAACTCAAAGATCTTGGGGCAGTGGAGGGGATGTCCCATCCCACCTCATCACATCGTGTGGGGTCTCTCACATCCCTTGCTGTCCCCTCCATTGATCAGAAAGGAAATCAGTCTTCTAACAGGGTCATCTCCATCATCTCACAAACCCGCCCCCTCAGAGGACATGTCACAATCTTCATTGTCTCAGAGAAATAACTCAGACTCACCACTGCCCATCAAAAGACATCCCTATCTCCCTTGGCTGAAAGTGGGGAATTTGGGGGTGGCCCTTACCCTGTACTCTTCCAGATGGGATATGTCATGTCATATCTTGGGGTGGTCAAGAGTTGGGATGTCCTAAACTATTAGTAGCCAAAAGGGGATGCCAGACACCCTACATTGTCCCAGAAGGGCCATCACACCTCCCTGTGGATATAGACCGTGCTTCCCACAATGACTGCTTCAAAGAGAACCCACACCCTTCACTCGGTGACATGAAGCGTCCTTTACCCCTTTTTGTTTGTTTTTTGAGACGGAGTTTTGCTCTTGTTGCCCCAGCTGGAGTGCAGTGGCACGCACGGTCTCAGCTCATCTTAACCTCCACCTCCTGGGTTCAGGTGATACTCCTCTCTCAGTCCGTCAAGTAGCTAGGATTACAGGCATGCGCCACAACACCCAGCTAATTTTTATATTTTTAGTAGAGATGAGGGTTTCACCATGTTGGCCAGGCTGGTCTCGAACTCCTGGCCTCAAGTGATCTACCTGCCTCAGCCTCCCAAAGTGCAGGGATTACAGGTGTGAGCCACCTTGCCTGGCCTCGGTGTTTGGGTTTTTAAATTATGGTTATTAATTATTATTATTGTTTTGGTCAGCACTGTGTTTTCACATCTCTCCATTTTGCTTTAGGTTATTCTAGTTCATGGCTATGTGTACTGCATAGATCTTCACAATGAGTGTCTCTCTCATTTACTTGTTCGTCCCCTTATTAGATGGACAAGTAAATGGCACAGACACTCCCTGTGAAAATCTCTGGTTTGATTCTGACTCCTTGTTACTTATGGACAGTGCTGCTGTAAACGTCCGCATATATGTTCCTGTTTTTTTGTTTTGTTTTGTTTTTTTTCCTGGAGGCATATCCGGCAATGAAGCTGTTGAGCCACAGGGTATGAACATTCTTCATTTCATAAAGTACCTCAGAGCGCCTTCCCAAAAGACTAGTAGTACCCGTTTATACACGGAGTTTCCTCTTATCTATTCAAACGCTTGATATTACCCTTTTCATGTTGGCCAGTCTAATTGATGGAAAGCGGTGCCTCCCTGCTGATTCAAGCTGCGTCTCTCTGATCCCTGGTGAAGTGGGGCATCTCCTCATGGACTTGTCAGTTACCCAGCCTTCCTCCTCTGTGAATTACTATTCATACCCTTTGCCCACTTGTCAGTTGGGTTCTCTCTCTCTTCTTGCTAATCCATGGGAGCTCTTTGTGTCTTCTATGTAGGAATCCTTCCTGAGACAGGAATGCTTTCTGAGTCTGTTACTCTTCTGCTACTTGGACCTTGGTATCCTTTGTTGAGTCAAGTGATTATCCATTTGCAATCCCCCTTAAACCCTCAACAAACCCATACCAAGGGGCCAAGAAAGAGATTATAATCTCATTTTAAAAAGGAAGAACTAGAGGCCGGGAGAGGCTAATGGTGCACTCAGGGCTGCAGGTCTGGCGTGCAGAGCCCAGGGTAGCAGTCCCAGCTCCCGGATGGCGGTGGCTTTCACATCTCTGGCCATCATTTTTTCCTCTGTGTATCAGGGATGGTAATGTCTAAGTTTTAGGCTCCTGTGGGCTGGGTGAAGTGTCCAGCCCTGAGCTTACACAAGGGACCTCATGTCCTCATGTCTCTTTTTTCTCTCTCCTGCTTCCACAGAAGCAAACTGCACCTATTTTAAATTCTTCACCACGGGGGAGAATGCACGCATCTTTCAGAGAACCACAAAGAAAGGTGAGAACTTTTCACCCCATGGCGGGCGACAGGTGGGTGAAATGCTGAACATGCTAGAGGAGTTCTAGAGAGAATTATCCCCTCCTCTGCTTTACCCCAGGGCGGGCCTCATGTTGAGAATCTGTGGATGTCCCCGGGGGAGTGCTGGCAGGAGAGTTAACGATGAGGACATGGTGCCCCAGAGCCCTTTGCCTGGAACTCTTTTTGTTTGTTTTGAGATAGTGTCTTGCTCTGTTGCCCAGGCTGGAGTGCAGTGGCTCAATCTCAGCTCACTGCAACCTCTGCCTCCCGGGTTCAAGCGATTCTCCTGCCTCAGCCTCCCAAGTAGCTGGGACTACAGGTGTGTGCCATCACCACCAGCTAATTTTTGTATTTTCAATAGAGATGGGGTTTTGCCATGTTAGCCAGGTTGGTCTCGAACTCCTGACCTCAAGTGATCCTCCCGCCTCGGCCTCCCAAAGTGCTGGGATTGTAGGTATCTGGTCCACAGGAGGGAATTTAGACTGAGAAGGGTTCAGCCCAAATTCCTACTGGAATCTGGAAAATCCTACAAGAATCTTCCTTGTAGGAAGTGGTTGGGGAGAGTTCCAACCTGGATAATTCCATTCAACTATAGCACACTGACTTTGCCATTGTATCCCACACACCCTACTGCCTCAGTTTCCTCACCTGTAAACCAGTGGTAAGCAGATCCTAAATAAATATTGGCAATTTTCAACTTTCTCATCCTGGCCCTCTCCTCCCTTTGCTCGGTGACTTTAGAGAAATAACTGACCCTTTCTGAGTCTTAATTCCTTCAACCGTGTAAGTAAAATGTTGGATTGGATGATCTTCTACTTGAAAATTCTTCTCTCATCCTGAATCTTACATCTTCCTGGTTCTGGGTTCCTATCAGTGAGTCCTCCTCATTCCCTACATCCCATGCTCTCTCTTCTTTCCTCTCCCCTCCTGGCAGAGGTGAATCTGGCAGCTGCGGTGATAGCCGTGCTGGGCCTGGCAGTCATGGCCTTGGGGTGCCTCTGTATCATCATGGTGCTCAGTAAAGGTGCAGAGTTCCTGCTCCGAGTTGGAGCCGTCTGCTTTGGCCTCTCAGGTGAGGGTTCAGAGCCTGGAGGCTGAGGACACTGCATGCCGGGAGGATCTCCAGGCGCTGTTGCATGCTGGAAGATGGGCTCTCCGTGCACTGTTGCATACAGGGAAATGGGGGCTCTCTGCACTGTTGCATGCTGGGAGTAGGGTCTCCACATATGTTGCATACTGGGAGGTGGGATATCCAGGCCCTGTTGCATGCTTGGAGTTGAGGGGAAGTCCAAGATCTATAGTAGGTTCAAAGATGGGAGAACCCCAACAACAGGGGTAAGAATTGGAGGGTGTCCAAACACCATTTTAGATTTGGACCTGGGATCTCCAAGAATTGCTGCATGCTGGGAGATGGGATTTCCAGGCACTGTTGCATGCTAGGAGTTGAGAGAGCTCAAGGACTGTAGACATCTAAAACATCGGGGAGTTCTAAGCCCTGTTGTTGGCTGGGAATTGGAAGCCGTCCAAATACTTTTTTAGGTTTGGACCTGGAGCCTCAAACACTGTTGCATGCTGAGATGTTTTGAACATTATAGCGTATTGGGAGGTCAGGGAAGCTCAGGAGCTGTAATAGGTCAAAGGTGGGAGACTTCCAAGCCCTATTGTTGGCTCAGAATTTGATGGTCTCTAAATGCACGTTTAGTTTTGGGACTCGAGGTCTGCAAGGACTGTTGGATTCTCTGGAGCCGAAAGTCTAAATAAAATGCCGCATCTTATGAAATGTAGACCTCGGTGATGAACAACACTTCAGTGTATCGCACTTCCAGTTCAGATCCTCACAACAGCTCTACTAGGTAGGGCTTACTATCCCCCATTTCATTTATTTATTTATTTTTGAGACAGAGTCTCCCTCTGTCACCCAGGCTGGAGCGCAATGGCGTGACCTCCGTTCACTGCAACCTCCGCCTGCTGGGTTCAAGTAATTCTTCTGCCTCAGCCTCCTGAGTAGCTGAGATTACAGGCGTGCACCACCACCCCCAGCTAGTTTTTTGTATTTTTTGGTAGAGATGGGATTTCACCATATTGGCCAGGCTGGTCTCAACTTCCTGACCTCAAGTTATCTGCCTGCCTCTGCCTCCCATAATGCTGGGATCACTGTCATAAGCCACCACACCCAGCCTCCCCCATATTATAGAGGAGAAAACTGAGGCTTAGAGAAGTCAGATAAATTACTCATGGCTACACAATCAATGATGGCAGAGGTGGGTTTTTAAACTCAGTTTCCTTTTCTTCTTTTTCTTTTCTTTCTTTATTTTCTCTTGAGATGGAGCCGCAATCTGTCACCCAGGCTGCAGTGCAGTGGCATGATCTCAGCTCACTGCAACTTCTGCCCCCCAGGTTCAAGCAATTCTTCCGCCTCAGCTTCCAGAGTGGATTGCGGGTGTGCGCAACCACATCCAGCTCATTTTTGTCCTTTTACTATTGACGGGGTTTTGCCGTTTGGCCAGGCTGGTCTTGAACTCCCAACATCAGTTGATCCATCTGCCTCAGCCTCGGCCTCCCACTCGGCCTTAAACCTGGTTTTCTTATACCAGAGTGTGTCTTCTCACTGTACCTTCATATTGCATTTTGGGAACTATATTTCTGTGGGATCTCTGTAGGTTCAGAGCATGGTCTGATAGAATGAAGGCCTACCTGGGAGTCAGGGGGTCTAATCTGTGCCCAGAATCACTACGTGACCTTGGGAAGGTTCCTTTTATTTTCTGGGTTGTGGTTTTATTATTGGATCAAATGTTTTCTTTCTTTTTTTTTTTTTTTTTTGAGACAGATTTTTGCTTCAAAACATGTAATTCATACAGAGATGTGAAGAATAAGGATGTCTAAGGCAGGCTCAGGGAGGGGGACACAGAATAAGTTTTGCTCTTGTTGGCCAGGCTGGAGTGCAATGGCGTGATCTTGGCTCACTGCAACCTCTGCCTCCCAGGTTCAAATGATTCTCCTGCCTCAGCCCCTCAACTAGCTAGGATTACAGGCCCGTGCCACCACGCCCGGCTAATTTTCATGTCTTTATTAGAGACAGGTTTTCACCATTTTGGCCAGGCTAATCTCGAACTCCTGACCTCCGGCGATCTGCCCGCCTTGGCCTCCCAAAGTGCTGGTGAGCCACCGCACCCGGCCCCTCTCTCTTTTCTTTCTTTTCCACCCTCTTTCCCTTCCTCTCTGCCTCCGGTCATCTGTTTCTCCATTTTTTTAATTTGTCCGTTCATTTAACAAGTATTTCTTTAATATCCAGTGAGTCCTAGATGCTGTGCCTGGAGCCCCTGAGGACGGAATGATGAATAAGATAAAGGTGATGCTTGTTCTCATGGCGTTTTTAGCTCGGTAGGAATTTGGTGCTGGTGTTATTATTCGAACTCACACCTGCATTACTCCTTGGGGTGCACGGGAAGATGTTGATAAGTGTTTTATGGGCCAGGCATGGTGGCTCACGCCTATAATCCCAGCACTTTGGGAGGCCGAGGCAGGCAGATCACTTGAGGTCAGGAGTTTGAGACCAGCCTGGCCAACACAGTGAAAGCCTGTCTACTAAAAATACAAAAATTAGACGTGGTGGTGGGTGCCTGTAGGCCCAGCTACTCAGGGGGCTGAGGCAGGAGAATGCTTGAACCCGGGAGGCGGAGGTTGCAGTGAGCCGAGATCATGCCACTGCATTCCAGCCTGGGTGACAGAGTGAGACTTTGTCTCAAAAAAAAAAGTGTTTTATGAAAGTCTTGGGCACAAAAATTTTCTGCAAACTGTACAACCAAATGAAAGTGAAGGAGGATTCGATGTTGTCAGTACTGTGGTGATATTGGGTATCAGGGATTGGGCTGGGCTGGGCTTCTGAGGTCTCCCTAGATAAAGGGACATGTTCAGATTGTATTGTTTCTCTCTTCATAAAATATCTATCAGCTGTTGTGCTATGTTTTAGAGGTACGGACAGAAGTTTGCTGCCATCGTGGATTTACAGTGCAGTGGGAGACAGAAATGAGATAAAGAGACAATATCTATTCATTACTACCAACTGTGATGAATGCTGTAGGTAAATAGCAAAGAGTCCCACCGTAGGTTTAGGTGGCGGTGGTTAGTGAAGGCTGCCCTTCAGACCATGTAATTCATGCAGAGACGTGAAGAAGAGGATGTCTAAGGCAGGCTTAGGGAGGGGGAAGTGGAATATTGCTCCAAGCGGCATAAAGGTCTCCAAGCTTGAACAAATCTGGTGCATGGAAAGCCCCACTCACGTTGTGAGAGTGTGGGAGGAGCAGCTTGAGAGGAGGCTGGAGAAGCCACAGGAGCCAGACCCATGTGCCTTTTCATTTATTTTATTTATTTATTTTTATTTTTGAGATGAAGTCTTGCTCTGTCGCCCGGGTTGGAGGGCAGTGGTGCAATCTCGGCTCAGTACAACCTCCACCTCCCAGGTTCCGGCGATTCTTCTGCCTCACCCTCCCGAGTAGCTGGGATTACAGGTGCCCACTAACACGCCTGGCTAATTTTTGTATTTTTAGTAGTGACAAAGTTTCCTTATGTTTCCTAGGCTGGTCTCAGACTCCTGACCTCAGGAGATCCACCCGCCTCGGCCCCCCCAAAGTGCTGGGATTACAGGCGTGAGCCACGGTGCCCAGCCTATTTTATTTTAAATTATTTATTTATTGAGACAGGAGTCTTGCACTGTCACCCAGGCTAGAGTGCAGTGGTGCAAACTCGGCTCACTGAAACCTCTGCCCTCCCGGGTTCACGTGATTATTTTGCCTCAGCCTCCTGAGTAGCTGGAACTACAGGCGCCCACCACCATGCTGGCTAATTTTTGTATTTTCAGTAGAGACAGAGTTTCCTTATGTTGCCCAGGCTGGTCTCGGACTCCTGACCTCAGGAGATCCACCCCCCTCAGCCCCCCAAAGTGCGGGGATTACAGGCGTGAGCCACCGTGCCTGGCCCCATGTGCCTTTTAGATCATACCAAGGATGTCAGGCTGGCTCTGGGAGGGGATATCCTGGCATGGCTGAGAGCATAGTCCATGGTGTGGACCTGGCCAGGCTCAGACCCATCCCCACCGCCCTGGGCCTCAGTTTCCTCAACTGTAAAGGAAGGAGCATAATGATACTTACTTCATAATGTTAAGTAGAAGAGATCTGAAGAAGGCATTGGGTTAGATTCTTGCCTCAGAGCCAGTGTGTCAGTCAGCAAACTATGTCCCATGGGCCAAATCCCACCTGCCACTTTTTTTTTTTTTTTTTTCTGAGACAGGGTTTCCCTCTGTTGCCCAGGCTGTAGCACAGTGACACGATCATAGCTTCCTGCAACTTCAATCTCCTGGGCTCAAGCCATCCTCCCATGTAGCTAGGACTCTGTGCACCACCATGCCTGGCTAATTTTAAAACTTTTTTGTAGATAGGGGTCTCGCCATGTTGTGCAGACTGGTCTGAACTCCTGGCCTCGGGCAGCCCTCTCTCTTGGGCCTCCCAAGGTGTTGGGATTACGGGCATGAGCCACTGCACCTGGCTTCTGTTTATTTTTCTTTGACCCATGAGCTAAATAGTTGGTGAGGAAAAAAAAATCAAAAGAACACTATTTCAGGACATGTGGAAACTACATGGAATTCAAAATTCAGAGTTCAGAAAACAAAGTTCTGTTGGACTGCAGTCACTCCATTCACAATGAATTACCTACACCTGCTTTCGCACTAGAGTCCAGCGTGGTGACAGAGACCGCACTGCCCGTAAAGCCTTAGATAGATTCCTATTACCTGGCCCACAGGCTCGCTGGCCCATGGCTTAGACCAAAATGCCAGACGTTACCCTTGGTTCTTCTGTTGTCTTCACATGCATCCCACCAGCATTTTTTTTGTTTTTTTTTTTTTTGAGATGGAGCTTCACTCTTGTTGCCCAGGCTGGAGTGCAGTGGTGCAATCTCAGCTCACCGCAACCTCCGCCTCCCAGGTTCAAGTGACTCTCCTGCCACAGCCTCCTGAGTAGCTAGGATTACAGACATGCACCACCATGCCCGGTTAATTTTGTATTTTTAATAAAGATGGGGTTTCTCTGTGTTGGTCAGGCTGGTCTCAAACTCCTGATCTCAGGTGATCCACCTACCTTGGCCTCCCAAAGTGCTGGGATTACAGGCGTGAGCCACCACGCTTGGCCATCCACCAGCAAATTCTACTGGTACTCCCTCCAAAACATAATTCGAATGCAAACACTTTCCTCTATTTCACCACACTAATCCAAACCACGGCTGTATTTTCCCCGAGATAATTTCTATGGACTAACTGTTCTGTATGCTTCTCCTTTCAACTTCCTCAAGCCCATTCTCCACAGAGCAGCTAGGGTGATACTTCTGCCTTTTAATTTTAAATGTTGGCCGGGTATGGTGGCTCATGCCTGTAATCCAAGCACTTTGGAGGCCAAGGCGGGCGGATCACCTGAGGTCGGGAGTTCAAGACCAGCCTGACCAACATGGTGAAACCCCGTATTTAAAAATAAATAAATAAATTTTAAATGTTTCTAGGCAGGGTCTGGCTCCATTGCCCAGGCTGAAGTGTAGTGGCACAATCACAGTTCACTGCAGCCTCAACTTCCTGGGCTCAAGCAATCCTCCCACCTCAGCCTCCCGTGTAGCTGGGACCACAGGCACACGCCACCACACTGAGGTAATTTTTTAAATTATTTGTAGAGATGAGGTCTCACTATGTTGCCCAGGCTGATCTTGAATCTTCTCGCTTCAGCCTCCCAAAGTGTGGGGATTACCGGTGTGAGCTGCCGTGCCCGGCCAAGTGATACTTTACTATCATAAATCAGATCATGGATTCCCCCCCAGAACAAAAGCCACGTAAATTCCTACTGCAGAATAACATGGTTGCAAGGCCTCCCATGGCCTGACTGCTGGCTCCCTGTGAGTCCATCTCCTGCCATCTGCTGTCCCTGCTCCAGCATGGCGGCCTCTTTGCTGTTCCCCAGACCCTCTAAGCTCATTCCTCCCTCAGTGTGTTTTGCACTGCTGTCTCCTTAGCCTGGAATGTTCTTCCACTGGCACTTCAAATGTCTCATTTCCTCATATTACCTCATATTATTTAAGTCCCTGGTCAAATATCACCACCTCCGAGAGACCATCACTGACCATCGTGTCTAAAAGGGACTCATTTGGTATCCAAGAAAATGTTAAAAAATAATAATAAAAGGCCGGGTGCGGTGGCTCACGCCTGTAATCCCAGCACTTTGGGAGGCCGAGGCAGGTGGATCACGAGGTCAAGAGATCGAGACCATCCTGGTCAACATGGTGAAACCCCGTCTCTACTAAAAATACAAAAAATAAGCTGGGCATGGTGGTGCGTGCCTGTAATCCCAGCTACTCAGGAGGCTGAGGCAGGAGAATTGCCTGAACCCAGGAGGCGGAGGTTGCGGTGAGCCGAGATTGCGCCATTGCACCCAGCCTGGGTAACAAGAGCGAAACTCCGTCTCAAAAAAAAAAAAAAATAATAATAATAATAATAATAATAAAAGAAAGAGAGAGAGACAGAGAGAGAGAGTGTATGATAGCAACTGGGCAGGGTGGCTCACACCTGTAATCCCAGCATTTCGGGAGGCTGATGCAGGTGGAGGCTGATGCAGGTGGATGGCCTGAGGTCAGAAGTTCTAGACCAGCCTGGCCAACATAGTGAAACCCCATTTCTACCAAAAATACAAAAACTAGCTAGTCTCATAACCTGAACTCAAAAAAAAAAATAATTAAAAATAAAATAAACCGCCAGCCACAGTGGGTCGCTCCTGCAATCCCAGCACTTTGGCAGGCAGATCATGAGGTCAGGAGATTGAGACTATTCTGGCCAACTTAGAGAAACCCCATCTCTACTAAAATACCAAAAATTAGCTGGGCATGGTGGCAGGTGCCTGTAATCCCAGCTACTTAGGAGGCTGAGGCAGGGGAATTGCTTGAACCCAGGAGGCAGAGGTTGCAGTCAGCCGAGATTGCGCCACTGCACTCCAGCCTGGTGACAGAGTGAGACTGTCTCCAAAAAAATAAATAAATAAAATAAAACAGACATGGTGGCTTATGCCTGTAATCCCAGAATTTTGGGAGCCTGAGGCTGGCAGATCACTTAAGGCCAGGAGTTCGAGACCAGCCTGACCAACATGGTGAAACTAAAAATCTCTACTAAAAATACAAAAATTAGCCAGGCATGGTGGACGGCACCTGTAATCCCAGCTTCTCAGGAGGCTGAGGCGGGAGGATAGTTTGAACCTGGGAGGCGGAGGTTGAAGTGAGCTGAGATCGTGCCACTGCACTCCAGCCTGGGCAACAGAGCAAGACTCTGTCTCAAAAAAATAATAATAAAAAAGAAAGAAGACTTATTCCCAGCTGGACCTTACCCTGCCTTAATTTTCTTCACAGAATTGATCACTACATGAAATTCTCTATTTATTTATGCCTGTATTCATTTGCCAGGGCCACCATAAGAAAGTTTAAGCCTGAGTGGCTTAAACAACAGAAATTGATTTTTTCACTGTTCTGGAGGCTGCAAGTCTGAGACCAAGGCGTTATTAGGGTCCGTTTTTTCTGAGGCTTCTCTTCTTGTCTTGTAGATGGCAGTGTTCTCCATGTATCTTCACATGGTCTTCCCTCTGTACCTATCGGTGCCCACATTTCCTTCTCTTTTTTTTTTTTTTTTTTTTGTTGTTGTTGTTGTTGAGACGGACTCTGGCTCTGTCGCCCAGGTTGGAGGGCAGTGGTGTGATCCTGGCTCACTGCAACCTCCACCTCGTGGGTTCAAGAGATTCTTCTGCCTCAGCCTCATGAGCAGCTGGGATTATAGATGCCCACCACCACCCCTGGCTAATTTTTTTTATTTTTAGTTGAGATGGGGTTTCTCTATGTTGGCCAGGCTGGTCTCGAACTCCTGACCTTAGGTGATCCGTCTGCCTCAGCCTCCCAGAGTATTAGGATTACAAGCATGAGCCACCACGCCTGGCCTTCTTTTTTTAATTTTGTTATCTTTTTTTTGGGTAGAGACAGGGTCTCACTCTTGCCCAGTCTGACCTTGAATTCCTGGCCTCAAGAGATCCTCCTGCTTGAAATTTTCTTATCTCATAAGGACACCAGTCACATTGGTGCTCACTGCAACCTCCGTCTCCCAGGTTCAAATGATGACCTTGCTTTAACTGTTCTTGTTTTGTTTTGTTTTGCTTTTTTGAGAGGAGTCTCATTCTGTTGCCCAGGCTGGAGTGCAGTGGCTTGATCTCAGCTCACTGCAGACTCTGCCTCCAGGATTCAAGCAATTCTCCTGCCTCAGCCTCCAGAGTAGCTGGGATTACACATGTGCGCCACCATGCCCAGCTAATTTTTGTATTTTTAGTAGAGATGGGGTTTCACCATGTTGACTATCCTTTCTCGCTAACTCCTGAGATCCACTTACCTTGACCTCACAAAGTGCTGGGATTACAGGTGTGAGCCACCACACCTGTCCTTAACTTAATTATCTCTTTACAGACTGTATGTCCGAATACAGTCACATTCTGAGGTACTTGGAGTCAGGACCCCAAAACATGAACTTTTTGTGGAGGACACAGTTCAGCCTCCAACAATGCATTTAACTGATTATTGCCCGTTTCTCCATCTTGGATGAAACTCCAGAAGGACAGGGACTTTGTTAGAGTGTCATTTATGTATTATATGTATTTTGTAGTTGAGCTCAGTGACGATCTGTCAAATGAATCAAAGAATGCATGAATTAGGTCTGCCTTGGTAGCTCACACCTGTAATCCCGACATTTTGGGAGGCTGAGGTGGGAGGAGGGCTTGAGCCTGGGAGGTCAAGGTCGCAGTAAGCTATGATCGCACCATTGCACTCCAGCCTGGGTGACTGAGACCCTGTCACTAAAAGAAGAGAAAAGAAAAGAAAAAAAGAATGAATTAGGAAAGGGATGAAGGGGGGTCCTTGTCTGCATGCTTTTCCATCTCCAGTGCTATCGTGTTGGCTGCGTGGAGCAAGGAAAGGGCTTTTGAATCACAGCATCGGGTTGCATTCACCAGCCCCGATCACAACCACAGTGAATGGCCGGGTGCAGCGGCTCAGCCCTGTAATCCCAGCACTTTGGGAGGTGGACAGATCACCTGAGGTCAGGAGTTTGAGACCAGCCTGCTCAACACGGTGAAACACTGTCTCTCCTAAAAATACAACACGTAGCTGGGCGTGGTGGCGTCAGCCTGTAATCCCAGCTACTCAGGAGGCGGAGGCAGGAGAACCTCTTGAACCCAGGAGGCAGAGACTGCAGTGAGCCAAGATCGTGCCATTGCCTGGGCGACACGGGGAGACTGTTTCTAGAAAACACCCAAAACAGTGAACAACCAAACAGAAAAAACGCCACAGTGGGACCAGGGTGCAGGGAGGAAGGAGGGTCAGGAATGGAGGTTGGGGCAGGACTCCAGGGTCTGGAGGGACGGTGGCTGGAGGCAGGACTCATCCACGACTCAGGCGGCCCTGCAGGACCTGGCCCCTGCCTAGCTCTGCAATTCCGTCACGGCTTCTCTCCCCAACCCCTGCCGTCTCCTAGCTCCAACCCCACTGAGCTTTCTTTGCTTCAAACGCCCTGTGTTGTGTCCTCCACAGGGCCTGCGCGTCAGCCACTGCTTCTGCTCGGAACAGCTGTGGCTTCGTTTTGTTCACGAGTGGGTTCTTTTCATGCTTTGGGTCCCAGCCCAAATGGCTTTTCTCGACACCATCCGAAGTCCCTGCTCCACCCCTGGGTGCCCCTTTCTCTGTTTCTATTTCCTTCTTCTCCTGCCTCACCCTCTGAGATGATCTTGTCTCCTCATTTGTTTATTTTGGACATTGCAACCTGGCAGCCTGCAGGCCCTCGGCGGCCAGGGGAGGTGCTTTGTTTGCCGGGCAGAGTATAAAGATTTCTCTGGCCGGGCGCGGTGGCTCACGCCTGTAATCCCAGCACTTTGGGAGGCCGAGGCGGGTGGATCACGAGGTCAAGAGATCGAGACCATCCTGGTCAACATGGTGAAACCCCGTCTCTACTAAAAATACAAAAAATGAGCTGGGCATGGTGGTGCGTGCCTGTAATCCCAGCTACTCAGGAGGCTGAGGCAGGAGAATTGCCTGAACCCAGGAGGCGGAGGTTGCGGTGAGCCGAGATCGCGCCATTGCACTCCAGCCTGGGTAACATGAGTGAAACTCCATCTCAAAAAAAAAAAAAAAAAAAGATTTCTCTGAGTTGACATTTAAAGGTTGGGAGAAGTCCCATAAAAATAATAATCATGTAAGCAATTATGGGCCGGGTGCGGTGGCTCACACCTGTAATCCCAGCACTACAGGGGGCTGAGGTGGGTGGATCACTAGAGGTCAGGAGCTCAAGACCAGCTGGCCAACATGGTAAAACCCCGTCTCTACTAAAAAAAAAAATTAGCCAAGCATGGTGGTACACGCCTGTAATCTCAGCTACTCAGGAGACTGAGGCAGGGGAATCATTTGAATCCCAGCTACCGGGGAGGCTGAGGCAGGAGAATCAGGAGATGGAGGTTGCAATGAGCTGAGATTGCACCGTTGCACTCCAATCTGGGAGACAGAGCAAGACTCTGTCTCAAAAAAAAAAAAAAATTTTTTTTAAATCTGAGGAACCATATTCACCCGCAGTGCTGCGAACACCAGAACGTGTTTCTCTCACCTAACTGTGACTCGGTATCGGCCTTTGCATCATCTCCAGCGCACGGTTCTGTGGCATTGATTCCCTTCACATTGCCATCACCGCCACCCGCCTTCAGAACCCTGTTCATCCTCCCCACTGAAACTCTAGACCATTTAACATCAACTCCCCTTTCTCCTGTTCCCTCCGGCCCTCGGCAACCGCCCTTCTACGTTCTGTCTCTATGACTTTGTGTCTTGTTTTTTTTTTTTTAATTTATCTCCAGCTTCCCAAATGCTGCGTGCTATATAGTAGGTGTTTAGTAAGTATTTGTTGAGTGCACACGTGGGAAGGCGCCAGGGAGGGCGGGAGGGCCGGGAGAGGAAGGCGGAGATGCTCAGACGCAGCTGGGGTCCCGGGCCTGATCCGCCCGTCCTCTCTCCCGCAGGCCTGCTGCTGTTGGTGAGCCTGGAGGTGTTCCGGCATTCCGTGAGGGTCCTGCTGCAGACAGTCAGCCCCGAGCCGCCCCCGGCCCCACGCCTCACCTACGAGTACTCCTGGTCCCTGGGCTGTGGCGTGGGGGCCGGCCTCATCCTGCTGCTGGGGGCTGGCTGCTTTCTGCTGCTCACACTGCCTTCCTGGCCCTGGGCGTCCCTCTGTCCCAAGCGGGGCCACCGGGCCACCTAGAGCCACACGTGAGACTTCTCTAAGCAACCACCAAGCTCTTTGATCTTCTCCATCGTGCCCTCAAGATCTTTCCACCCCATCTCCTGGAGAAACTCTGTTCTCCCCGCTCGGGGCTGTGTTCTTTGACACACCCGCCTCCTCTCCCCTCATCCTCTCTCCCTCTGTAAATACGTTTTTATCGGTGGCTGTATGTGGGTTGCTTAGGGGTGGGATGGGAAGAGGCTCTTTGCAAACGAGGGTCCCCAGGGAAGACTGGCGGGGACCTGATGGGGTAACGGGTGTGGGGTTGGGGGCGGTGAGGTTGGGGGGTCTTGGGTGGGAGTTGGAGGCCCTTTCATTTCCCAAGTCTGGATCAATTCACCTGCTGGGAGAGACTTTTTACAACTCATCTGCAGCTCAGGGTGGGGTTGCGGGAGATAGGGGAGGAGGCCAGGGTCTGACCTGGCTGTGTCTGATTTGGGATTAAAGGTTTGGAAATTTAACCACTTTGGTTTGGAGTCTATTTGTGATATGATCACACATTCCAGGGTAAAGAAAAGGAACTCCACCTATCCTCCAGAAGCATACCAGGTATGAGCCCAGATGTCATGTGAAAACGAAACCATATACAATGGCTGAGAGTGTGGAAAATATGATAGATGTTTGTTTTTTTTTTTTTTGGAGACAGTTTTGCTCTGTCTCCCTGGCTACAGTGCAGCAAAACAATCTTGGCTCACTGAGACCTCCGCCTCCTGGGTTCAAGCAATTCTCCTGCCTCAGCCTCCCATGTAGCTGGGATTACAGGTGCCTGCCACCACACACAGCTAATTTTTCTGTGTTGTTTTGTTTTTTGTTTAGAAGAGATGGGTTTCACCATGTTAACCAGTCTGCTCTCGAATTCCTGACCTCAAGTGATCCGCCTGCCTTGGCCTCCCAAACTGCTGGGATCACAGGCGTGAGCCACCGCGCCTGGCCCAGATTTCCCCTTTACACTTGACTCCCAACATATTGGATTAAGATTGACCCCAATGACCTCATTTTAACATGGTTACCTCTGTAAAGGCCCTATCTCCAAATGAGGCCACATTCTGAGGTACTGTGGGGTTAGGATCCACCATATATCTTTTTTTGTGGGGGGGAACACACATTGTTCAACACATTGTTTACATTGAACACATTGTTCAACCTTTAACAATGTGTAGATTCTAAATTGTGTTTTCTGGCCGGGCGTGGTGACTGACACCTGTATCCCAGCACTTTGGGGGGTCCGAGCCGGGCAGATCACCTGAGGTCAGGAGTTCGAGACCAGCATGGCCAACATGGTGAAACCCCATCTCTACTAAAAATAAAAAAATTAGTTGGGTGTGGTGGTGGGCACCTGCAATCGCAGCTACTCGGAAGGCTGAGGCAGGAAAATTACCTGAGCCCAGGAGGTGGAGGTTGCAGTGAGCCGAGATCGCACCACTGCACCCCGGCCTGGGAGACAGAGTGAGACTCTGTCTCAGAAAAAAGGGGTGGGGCAGTGGGATTGGTTCAGGAACCTTCTGAAGAAGGAGATGCCGAACTTCAGTCTTGGAGACGACTAACAGAGGAAGCGGAGAAAGTCAAGGGCGTTCCAGGTGGGCGGGAGGACTTGGAGAGAAACAAGATGAAAAACGTTATGAAGCTGTGAGTGAGAAAATGGGAGCGCTGATGTTTGGAGTGAGATACAGGAATAGTGAGAGGGGTTGCGGTGAGCTGTCTTGTGAAGGCGGTGGGGAGATTTAATGCTCAAAAGGTAGCTCAGCCTTTATCCTGAGGGTACTGAGGAGCCATGGGAGGTTCTTGAGCAGACATGCTGGCATCAGGTCGAGGGGTTGACCCAGTTTCTTCTTCTTGAAGTCACAAAATTGCAGACGCAGAAGACAGACCAGTGGTCGCCAGCGGTTACGAATAGGATGAGTCTTGATCCTGTGTGGTGGCTCACCAGCACCTTGGGAGGCCGAGGTGGGCTGATCACCTGAGGTCAGGAGTTCAAGACCAGCCTGGCCAACATGGTGAAATCCTGTCTCTACTAAAAAAAAATGAAATAAAAATTAGCTGGACATGGTGGCTCACGCCTGTAATCCCAGCACCTTGGGAAATGCCTGTTCTCATTTAGGTTTGTGGGCACAGGCCCTAGGGTGGAACCCTCGCCGGAGACATTGCCCTTCTCTACCCAGCAGTTTCCTGCTCCCCTCCCATATTAGATGCTTTTTCTGTATCTATTGAGATGATCAGTAATTTTTTTTTTTTTCAACACAAAGTTTCATTCTGTCACTGAGGCTGGAGTGCAGCTGTGCGATCTTGGCTCGCTGTAACCTGTGCCTCCTGGGTTCAAGCAATTCTCGTACCTCAGCCACTCCAGTTGCTGGAATTACAGGTGTGCACCACCACACCCAGCTAATTTTTGTGTTTTTAGTAGAGATGGGATTTCCCCATGATGGCCAGGCTGGTTTCAAACTCCTGACCTCAGGTGATCCGCCCGCCTCCGCCTCCCAAAGTGCTGGGGTTACAGGCGTTGATCAGGTGATTTTTGTTTCTAATTCTGCATTCAACAAGGAGAAGTGGGCCAGACATGGCGGCTCACACCTGTAGTCCCAGCACTCTGGGCGACCTGGGTGGGCGGATCACCTGAGGTCGGGAGTTTGAAGCCAGCCTGGCCAACATAGTGAAACCCCATCTCTACTAAAAATACAAAAACTAGCTGGGTGGTGGCACGTGCCTGTAGTCTCAGCCACTCGGGAGGCTGAGGCAGGAGAATCTCTTGAACCTGGCAGGTGGAGGTTGCAGTGAGCCGAGATCACGCCACTACACTCCAGCCTGGGGACAGTGAGAAGTCCATCTCCAAAAAACACAGCAACAAGAAAAAAAACAAATAGAAGTGTCCCTCAGTGCCCTGGGGACCTGGGAGCCGGGCTGGCGTGAAACCCCAGCTCCCCGATTTATAGCTAGAGCAACAGCTTCACCTCTTTCTGTCTTGGTTTCTTCATCCCTAAAGACGGTGCATGAGCTCAGCCCCGTACCCACTCCCAGCAGTCACCGTGAGGAGTCTACGCCATCGGAAGCCCTGCAAAGCTCCCAGGAGACCGCCTGGCGCACGGTCGCAACTCCATCTGCCTTTGTGGTTATTTTTTATCCAGTGGCACTTAGAGAGTAAACAGGGAACCCCGACAAGCTGACAGCCTGCTGATGGAAACAGACACCAGTCACATCATTGCACTAATGAGGGTGTGATTATCAACAGAGGTGAGTGCTGGGAGATGACAGTCCAAATAGGAGACAAGATCATTCACAGTTTGTTTTTTTAGCTGTTTGACTTTGTGCCCAGTCGGGTCAGGGAGGCCTCAGGAGATATCTGCCATGGGGAGGGCTCGGGGCAGGTAGTTGGTCTTGGGGAAATGGTTCTTCTTTCTCTTTCTTTTTTTTTTTTTTTTTTTTTTTTTGAGATGGAGTTTCACTCATGTTACCCAGGCTGGAGTGCAATGGCGCGATCTCGGCTCACCGCAACCTCCGCCTCCTGGGTTCAGGCAATTCTCCTGCCTCAGCCTCCTGAGTAGCTGGGACTACAGGCACGCATCACCATGCCCAGCTAATTTTTTGTATTTTTAGTAGAGACGAGGTTTCACCATGTTGACCAGGATGGTCTCGATCTCTTGACCTCGTGATCCACCCACCTCGGCCTCCCAAAGTGCTGGGATTACAGGCTTGAGCCACCGCGCCCGGCTCTTTCTCTCTCTTTCTTTCTTTCTCCTTTCTTCCCTTCCTCCCTCCCTCCTTTCCTTCCTTTCTTCCTTTTTCCTTACTTTCTTTCTTTCTTTTTTCTTCCTTCCTTCATTTTTCTTTCCTTCCTTCCTTCCCTCCTTCCTTCCTTCCTTCCCTCCTTCCTTCCTTCCTTCCTTCTTTCCTTCCTTCCTTCCCTTTTCCATTCCCTTCCTTCCTCCCTCCCTCTCTCTCCTTCTCTCTCTCTCTTTTTCTTTCTCTCTCTCTTCCTTCCTTCCTTCTTTCTTTCTTCCAGAGTCTCACTCTGTGACACAGGCTAAAGTGCAGTGGAACAATCATGACTCACTGCAGCCTTGACTTCCCAGGTTCAAGCAATTCTTATGTCTCAGCCCCCCAAATACCTGGGACTACAGGCACACACAGCCACACCCAGTTAACTTTTTGTATTGTGTGTGTGTGTGTGTGTGTGTGTGTGTGTGTGTGTGTGTGTGTGTGTGTGTGTGGAGATGGGGCTCTCCCAGTGTTGCCCATATTGGTCTTGAACTCCTGGTCTCAAGTGATCCACTCACCCTGGCCTCCCAGAATGCTGAGATTACAGATGTGAGCTACTGTGCCCAGCCACTCTTCATTAAAAAATTATAAATAAATAGAGATGGGGTCTCACTGTGTTGCCCAGACTGGCCATAAGCCACTGCACCTTGCGGGAATGTCTCTTTGTCCAGTAGTGTCTTTATTTCGAAAACTCTTTCTTACCTGAGGTCAGGGCAGGGAAGGTTCAAAGCTAGAGACTCAAGAGAAAAGGGGGCTGGCTGCGGGCAGTGGCTCACGCCTGTAATCCCAGCACTTTGGGAGGCCAAGGCAGGTGGATCACCTGAGGTCTGGAGTTTGAGACCGGCCTGGCCAACAAGGAGAAACCCCTGTCTCTACTACAAATACAAAAATTAGCTGGGCATGGTTGCAGGCACCTGTAATCCCAGCTACTCCGGAGGCTGAGGCAGGAGAATCGCTTGAACCCAGGAGGCTGAAGTTGCAGTAAGCTGAGATCTCACCATTGCATTGCAGCCTGGGAGACAAGAGTGAGACTTTGTCTAAAAAAAAAAAAAAAAAAGAGAGAGAAAAGGGAGCCGTCAATTTTCCCCTAAACTCTCCCTGATAACACTTTGCATGGTCCCCCCACAGCCAGTTTGGGGGTTCAGTTCTGGGTTGGGAGAGACCAGAGGGAGGGGAAGGCAGAGACATAACATAGACTTCTGAGAGGAGGGAGAAGGAAGTACACACCCCTTGAAGAGGAATGACCGGAATCACATCATCCTATGAAACAATGTATTGTTGGGACTCACAAAATGATATTCCCAAAGCATGGTATTTGTCAGGTGGAGTATTTGAACTAAAGGAGATTAAAGGTCTCATAGGCGGTCGGGCGTGGCGGCTCACGCCTGTATTCCCAGCACTTTGGGAGACCAAGGAGGGTGGATCACACGAGGTCAGGAGTTCGAGACCAGTAAAACCTCATCTCTACAAAAAATACAAAAAACTTGCTGGGCACGATGGTGTGTGCCTGTAGTCCCAGCTACTCCGGAGGCTAAGGCAGGAGAATCACTTGAACCCAGGAAGTGGAGTTTTACAGGCGTCCACCACCATGCCCAGTTAAAAATTAAAAATTAAAAATAATTTTAATTACAGAATTAAAAATAATTTTTGTATTTTTAGTAGAGACTGGGTTTCGCCATGTTGGCCAGGTTGGTCTTGGACTCCTGACCTCAGGTGATCTGCCCACCTTAGCCTCCCAAAGTGCTGGGATTACAGGTGTGAGCCACAGTGCCTGGCCTGTCTTCTGGATATAAGCCATTTTAATGGGTGAGAGGAGAGACATCTCATTGTAGTTTAGACAGGGATTGTGGTGTGCACCTGTAGTCCCACCTACTCGCGAGGCTGAGGTGGGAGGATGCCTTGAGCCTGGAGGCTGCAGTGAGCCGTGATCATGCCCCCGAATTACGGGCTGGGCAACAGACCCTGCCCCCCAAAAATAAAATAAAAATCACATCTGTAATCCCAGCACTTTGGGAGGCAGAGGCAGGCGGATCACGAGGTGAGGAGTTCAAGAGCAGCCTGGCCAACACGGTGAAACCCGGTTTCTACTAAAAATACAAAAATCAGCTGGGCGTGGTGGCGGGCACCCATAGTCCCAGCTACTCAGGAGGCTGAGGCAGGAGAATCTCTTGAACCCAAGAGGCAGAGGTTGCGGTGAGCCGAGACCATGCCACTGCACTCCAGCCTGGGCGACAAAGTGAGACTCTGTCTCAATAAATAAATAAATAAATAAACTAAAATAGGGTTGCCAGACTCCATGCAGGATGCCCAGTAGATTTCAAATCTCAGATAAGCAATGATTAAAAAGTCTAAGTACAGCCCCAAAACGGCATGAGATAAACTTACATTCGAAGTTTTTTTGTTTATCTAAAATTTTAATTTAACTGGGCATCCTGTATTTTAATTTACCGAGTCTAGCAATTCTATTTTAAAAGAATCCCTCTGTCTGCTACGTGGAGAGCAGATGGTCAAGGCGGTAAATGAAGGTAGAAGCAAGGAGACGGTTTAGGACTCCCCGTTGGGATCATCAAGGTGAGAAACCCTGAGTCACACCACAGGGTGCCAGTGAGGCTGAGGACCCACCCCGTTCCCGGCCCGCCCCTCCCGCTGCCCTTAACTGAGGTGACACAATCCTCATGAGGTCTGTGCACAGAGCAGGGGAACTGCACAGAATCTGACAATATCAGCCTCACAATTACTCACGGCCTACTCATTTTCGGTGCGAGGACCACAAGAGCACTGAAATGTGAGGTGTGCAAAGCCGCAAGATAGGGAGGGCTTCCTCATTTGCTTATCTCCCATATCGGTGTTAGAAAGGCATTTTCCACATTGCACTTCCTTTTCCATTGGGATAAAAATGCCAACTTCTAGGCTGGGCACGGTGGCTCACGCTTGTGATCCCAGCACTATGTGAGGCCGAGGCGGGCGGATCATCTGAGCTCGGGAGTTCAAGACCAGCCTGAGCAACATGGTGAAACCCCCGTCTTGACTAAAAATACAAAAACTAGCTGGACATGGTGGCGCACTCCTGTGATCCCAGCTACTCTAGAGTCTGAGGCAGGAAAATCACCTGAACCTGGGAGGTGGAGATTGCAGTGAGCTGAGGTTACCCTATCGCACTCCAGCCTGGGCAACAGAGTGAGACTCTGTCTCAAAAAAAAAAAAAAAAAAAAAAAAAAAAAAAAAATTCAAACTTCCGATTGAGACTTGCAAAGTTCTGCAGGATCTGGCCTCAGCACCTCCCTTCTCCTGTGCTCTGGCCAGCTCACCTTGCACCTGCCACGCTGGTTTGTGTCCATTCTTGGAACTAGCTGGGCTTGCTCCTGCCCCAGGGCCTTTGCATGTGCTGTGCCTTCTGCCTATGTGTCACTCCCTTTGCAGTTCCTGTGGCTGGATACTTCACTGTCTAAGTCTCAGCTTCAACATATTTTCCTCCGGGCCTTCCCTGACCCACTTTCCAAAGCAAAGACCCACCTTCCATATACTCATTATGGTATATTGCATCACTGTTGATTTCTAGCTTGTCACTCGTTATAATCTTTAGTTTGTTGTTTTTTTCTTTGAGATGGAGTCTCACTCTGTTGCTCAGGCTGTAGTGCAGTGGTGTATCCTTGACTCACTGCAATCTCCGCCTCCCGGGTTCCAGTGATCTCATGTCTCAGCCTCCTGAGTAGCTGGGACTACAGGCTCCCACCACCTTGCCCAGCTAATTTTTGTATTTTTAGTAGAGACAGGGTTTCACCATGTTGGCCAGGCTGGTTTCGAACTCCTGACCTCAGGAGATCCACCCGCCTCAGCCTCTCAAAGTGCTGGGATTACAGGCGTGAGCCAGCACGCCTGGCCAACAGTAACAGCCCTTTCAAAATGTCTGGTCTGCAGAACATGCTCAACAAATATTCGTGAAATCACTGGATAAATAAGACAGTTCCAGGGAAGGGCCGTGATTTGCTCAGAACAGGGAAGCTGCACCAGGAGTCTGTCTCCTGATTCTCAGACCAGCATCCCGTGCTCGGTTCCCCTTGGATTCAAGGCTGATGAAGGCAAGTGCCATAGTTTCACACACTCTTTGAAAGCCCCAAACCAGAAGTCATTCTGGGTCGGCTGTTCAAGGTTCTTCATGGATCAGCTCTCTTGGTTACAAGTGCTGGCCTCCCACAGGCATGTGTTAGAATCTCTTCCTTTCAGAGGATGAATACCTGTCCATTTATGTAGCTCCCATACTCTGTTTATGATTCATTCATTGATGGCCCTTCGGTTGCTTCCATTTTGTGGGAAGTAGAAAAGTTCCTCTTTAAAGTTTCCTTTCTTGTTAAAGAATAAATCGAGGGCCGGGCGCGGTGGCTCAAGCCTGTAATCCCAGCACTTTGGGAGGCCGAGGCGGGTGGATCACGAGGTCAAGAGATCGAGACCATCCTGGTCAACACGGTGAAACCCCGTCTCTACTAAAAATACAAAAATATTAGCTGGGCATGGTGATGTGTGCCTGTAATCCCAGGTACTCAGGAGGCTGAGGCAGGAGAATTGCCTGAACCCAGGAGGCGGAGGTTGCGGTGAGCCGTGGCGGCGCCATTGCACTCCCGCCTGGGTAAAAAACAAAAACCTCTTTCCCAAAAAAAATATTGCTTAAAAAAGAATAAATCGAAAGTGTGCTAATAACTATTAAGCTCTATCCCATGTAGCTGTTAGACATGCCATGCTTATAGACACGTAGTATGTTCTATGTCCTTGTACTTTAACCAAGATATCTGTGCTGGACGTGCTCACAGGCATGTCCCAGCTCTCCATTGCTTTTACCTGTTTAGAAAAGTTTTAAGTTGTTAGCGAATTGGGTTTCCGTTTAGATTGTGAGGTCTGTCTGGCTCCAGCCAATGGAGATCAGACACCGCAGTAAGGATGACCCCAAAAGCATAAGGAATAAATACATCTGCTTTCCTTTGTTCATTGTACTCTGTGAGAAGATCGCTAGCAAGAGTACCCTTCCTGCAGTCCAGGAAATAAAAATTGCATTGCTAAAAAATTCTTTGTCTCAGTACTAATTTATCTTTGTGGCATCAGGCATCTGTTTCCAACACATTTTTTTTTTTTTTTGTGGATAATGCTGTTAAGAACATCAGCGTATAAATATCTCTTCAGGCTGAGTGTGGTGGCACACACCTGTAATCCCGGTACTTTGGGAAGCCAAGGAGGGCAGATTGCTTGAGCCCAGGAGTTCAAGACCAGTCTAGACAACATGGTGAAACCTCATCTCTACAAAAGTAAAATAAAATAAAAATAAAATTTAGCCAGGCTTGGGGATACATGCCTGTAGTCCCAACTAGTCAGGAGGCTGAAGTGAGAGGATCCTGGAACCCAGGAGGTCGAGGCTGCAGTAAGCCAAGATCACACCACTGTACTACTCACCTGGGCAACAGAGAGACACCCTGTCTCAAAAATAAATACACAGATAGGCTGGGAGCAGTGGCTCATGCTGTAATCCCAGGACTTTGGGAGACCAAGGCAGGCAGATCACCTGAGGTCAGGAGTTCGAGACCAGCCTGGCCAATGTGGTGAAACCTTGTTCTACTAAAAATGTAAAAATTAGCAGGGCGTGATGGTGTGCACCTGTAGTCCCAGCTACTCGGGATGCTGAGGAAGGAGAATTGCTTAAATTCAGGAGGCAGAGGTTGCAGTGAGTCAAGATTATGCCACTGCACTCCAGCCTGGGCAACAGAGTAAAACTGCATCTCATAAATAGATAAATATCTTTTCCAGACCTTGCTTGCAATTCTTTTGGGTATCTCCCCAGAAATGGAATTGCTGGATCCCATGGTAATTCTATTTTATGAGTTAGAGCTTGATGGCCTGAATTTTTGTGGTGTCAGCTGCAGACTCTTAGTGAGGGAAAACTGGGAGGGGACGGCCTTTAAGAGGATGATGCTGACACAGAGGGGTTTTCGTTCATAAGGATGTGCTGTGTTCTTGAAGCTTCCTAAGAGAGTAGATTGTGTTCTTACCACACACACACAAATAGTAAATGTGAAGCAATGCATATGTGAGTTAGCTCAAGTTAGCCTTTTCACAACGTATGCTATTTCAACATATCATGTTGTATGCCATAAATACATACAATTCTTATCTTGCCATTAAAAAATCTTAATGCTTTAAGAATTCGATTTCATATTGGTGGTGGGGAAAACAGTCCATGATGTTGCAATGAACTGCGTTTTATTTCCTGAAGCGTCAGCAAAAGACCAGCCGTGGAGTAGAAGACGGGAGCAGGTGTGGGGGGTGGAGCGTGGCCTTCCCAGCACCCACTTCCTTCTCAAGCTGCAGACTGAACTAGGGCCTCTGGAACAGGGCTAAGGAGCCCCCGTGTCTGCAGCCTCTCTGGGGGGTTAAGGAGCCCCCATGTCTGCAGCGTCTCTGGGGCGCTTCATGGACTCGAGCAAAAGACTTGAGGCTGGAAACGAAGGTATGAGTGTGCGGAGAGGTCGGGTGAGGTTGGGTTTCTGCAAGGAAATAATCGTCGCCCTGCTTGACTAATGTGCTAGGCACCAGGCTGGAGGCAACAGCAGCTGGCGAGGCTGGGAGAGAAATTGACATCCCCTCTGGCAGCCCCGCCTTTGGCGGGAAACAGTCATGAGCCGCCACCTAGCGGCGAAAATGACAGCAACACCTTGGACCTAGACTGGGGCCGCAGCAACAAAGGCGTCCGTCAGTCCCCCTTTTAAATTAGGACAATTGCCTTCTCTCAAGGCAGCGTCTCTGTTCTGGTTACCTACTGACTTACACCCAGTTACTCCAAACTTAGTGGCATAAAACAACTGCTATTTATAGTTTGTTTGTTTGTTTGTTTGAGTCAGAGTCACTCTGTCGCCCAGGCTGGAGTGCAGTGGGGCGATCTCCGCACGCTGCAACCTCCGCCTCCTGGGTTCAAGCGGGATTCTCCTGCCTCAGCTTCCCGAGTAGCTGGAATTACAGGCACGCGCCACCATGCCCGGATAATTTTTGTATTTTTAGTAGAGATGGCGTTTCACCATGTTGGCCAGGCTGGTCTTGAACTCCTGACCTTAGGCGAACCGCCTGCCTCAGTCTCCCAAAGTGCCGGGATTACAGGCGTGAGCCACCAGCGCCTGGCTATAGTTTATTTATACTGGTAGATTCTAGTAGTCCATAATATGGACAGAGTATAGCGGGGGGGGGGGGGGGGGGGTTTTATCTGCACCCTCAGCTGGGAAGACTGGAATGGAGGCTGCTAGAATTATCTGGAACATCTGGGAGCTTCTTCACTCACATGTCCAGTGTCTGGGCTGGATGACTGCAAGGTTGTGCTCAGCTGGAGGACAGCTGACCCGAGTGCTCACACATGGCCTCTCTGTGTGGCTTGGGCTTCCTTACAACATGGTGGTCTCAGGACAGGCAGACTGCCTGCATGGTGTTTGGTTCAGCAAACAAGGCAGAAGGTGAATCACCTTTTATGATCTAGACTCAGAAGTTGTGTCTAGGCTGGAGTGCAATGGTGCAATTACAGCTCACTGCAGTCTTGACCTCCTGGACTCAAGAGATTCTCCTGCCTCAGCCTCCCAAATGTTGGAACTATAGGCACATGCCACCATGACCTGATAATTTTTTTTTTTTTAATGTAGAGACAGTGTTTATTCTGACTATTTGCCGAAGCAGTCAGGGACTCACCAATATTTCAGAGGGAGGAGCTATAGACTGCACCTGAAGATGGGGGCGTGTCAGCTGGGTGTGGTGGCTCACGCCTGTAATCCCAGCACTTTGGGAGGCCGAGGTGGGCAGATCACCTGAGGTCAGGAGTTCGAGACCAGCCTGGCTAACATGGCAAAACCGTATTTCTTTTTCTTTTTTTTTTTTTTTTTTTT
>NW_022437164.1:473185-484667 GCF_009761245.1 Sapajus apella | reverse complement strand
GCTCACCACAACCTCCGCCTCCTGGGTTCAGGCAATTCTCCTGCCTCAGCCTCCCGAGTAGCTGGGATTACAGGCACGCGCCACCATGCCCAGCTAATTTTTGTATTTTTAGTAGAGACGGGGTTTCACCATGTTGACCAGGATGGTCTCGAGCTCTTGACCTCGTGATCCACCCGCCTCGGCCTCCCAAAGTGCTGGGATTACAGGCGTGAGCCACCGCACCCGGCCCGCAAAACCCTATTTCTACTAAAAATACAAAAAAAAAAAAAAAAATTAGCCAGGCATGATGGCGTGCGCCTGTAATCCCAGCTACTCAGGAGGTTGAGGCAGGAGAATCGCTTGAAGCTGCGAGGCAGAGGTTGCAGTGAGCCGAGATCGCGCCATTGCACTCCAGCTTGGGCAACAAGAGCGAAACTCCATCTAAAAAAAAAAAAAAAGGAGAATGTCTAACAACTTGCAGCTGTGTTTTAAAACTGGATGTTCTCTCTGAGGGCTTGAATATAAAGCTTCGTCATTTGCTTGATGTGGTGAAGCCAAATGAATGTGATTTTTTGGGGGGGCTGGGGAGGTGTCAGATCAAGAACTTAAGATAAACATAAGAAATGTACTTCTTAAAAAAAACCAACTTGGACAATATAGCAAGATACCCATCTCTATCCTCTGCCCCCCAAAAATTGGCCCAGTGTGTTGGGGCACACCTGTAGTCCCAGCTACTTGGGAGGCTGTGAGGCAGGAGGATCGCTTGAGCCAGGGAGGTCAAGGCTGCAAGGAACTATGATTGTGCCACTGCACTCCAGCCTGGGTGACAGTGCAAGACACTGTCTCAAAAAATGAAAAGAAACGTACTAAAAAAAATAAGACCACATGCGAAACACTCAAGCTGGAGTGCAGTGGCACAATCTCGGCTCACTGCAACCTCTGCCTCCCGAGTAGCTGGAATTACAGGCATGCACCACCATACCCAGCTAATTTTTTTTTTTTTAGTAGAATAAGAATGAATAAAAACACATGTTAACAGTATAAAAATATATGATGGTAAAAAAATATATATATATAACATTATCCTCTAATAGATTAGGCAGTAGGGTGGGTGCCGTGGCTCACGCCTGTAATCCTAGCACTTTGAGAGGCTGAGGTGGGAGGATCACTGGAGACCAGGAGTTCAAGACCAGCCTGGGCAACACAGTGAGACCTTGTCTCTTTAAAAAAGAAGAAGAAGACCAGGCAGTAGAATTGATACAGCTGAAGAAAATTGAGCAAGTGAAAAATGTGGAGGTGCTTTTCCAGGAAGCTGATACGTTAATATCAGAAAAAGTAAGAAGAAATAAGAAGAGACAAGCCATTGTAAGATAGAAGGGACAGCTGCTTCTCAAAATCCAAAATCTTCTCTGAGCATATCCTGATTTTCTTTTTGTTTTTGTTTTTCTTTTGAGGTGGAGTTTCGCTCTTGTTGCCCAGGCTGGAGTGCAATGGTGAGATCTTGGCTCACTGCAACTTCCGCCTCCCAGGTTCAAGCGATTCTCCTGCCTCAGCGTCACGAGTAGCTGGGATTATAGGTGTGTGCCACCACGCCTGGCTAATTTTTTTTTTGTGTGTGTGTATTTTTAGTAGAATAAGAATGAATAAGAATGTATGTTAGCAGTATAAAAATATATGATGGTTAAAAATATATATAACATTATCCTCTAATAGAATAGGCAGTAGGGTGAGTGCCGTGGCTCACGCCTGTAATCCTAGCATTTTGAGAGGCTGAGGTGGGAGGATCACTTGAGACCAAGAATTTGAGACCAGTCTGGGCAACATGGTGAGACCTTGTCTCTTTAAAAAAAAAAGAAGAAGAAGAAAAAGAAGACTAGGCAGTAGAATTGATACAGCTGAAGAAAATTGAGCAAGTGAGAAAACGTGGAGGTGCTTTTCCAGGAAGCTGATATGTTAATATCAGAAAAAGTAAGAAGAAATAAGAAGAGACAAGCCGTCATAAGATAGAAGGGACAGCTGCTTCTCAAAATCCAAAATCTTTTCTGAGAAAAGCCCTGATTTCCTTTTTTTTTTTTTTTTTTTTTCTTCTTTTGAGGTGGAGTTTTGCTCTTATTGCCCAGGCTGGAGTGCAATGGTGAGATCTTGGCTCACTGCAACCTCCGCCTCCCAGGTTCAAGCAATTCTCCTGCCTCAGTCTCCCGAGTACCTGGGACTACAGGCACACACCACCATGCCCGGCTAATTTTGTATTTTTAGTAGAGACAGGGTTTCACCATGTTGGTCAGGCTGTCTTGAACTCCCAACCTCAGGTGATCCGCCCACCTCGGCCTCCCAAAGTGCTGGGACTACAGGCGTGAGCCACCACGACCAGCCTGGTTTTTTCTTTTTTCCTTTTTCTTTCTTTCTTTCTTTTTTTTTAAAACACAGTCCTGCTTTGTCACCCAGGCTGGAGTGCAGTGGTGCAATCTCTGCTCACTGCAACGTCCACCTGCCAGATTAAATCGATTCTCCTGCCTCAGCCTCCCTAGTAGCTGGGACTACAGGCACCCACCACCACATCTGGCTAATTTTTGTATTTTTAGTAGAGACGGGGTTTCACCATGTTGGTCAGGCTGGTCTCAAATGCCTGACCTCAGGTGATCCACCTCCTCGGCCTCCGAAAGTGCTGGGATTGCAAGCGTGAGCCACTGCGCCCGGTCGAGAACCCTGATTTTGTTCCGGTGTCAAGTGGCCACCCTTGTGCCTTGGAGACCTGACCCTTTTCTAGTTTCAGGCATGAATCCTGATGCGTCTAAGGCTTAGTGACATGCTGGTTCAGAGAGTGTAGCCCCTGAACCAGCAGCGTCAGCGTGACCCGGGAGCTTGTCAGAAAGGCAAATCCTCGAGCCCCACTCCAGACCTACGGAATCAGAAACTCTGAGGGTGAGTTTTTCCTTTTTCCTCCTCTCTAAGCTGTGGTTTGACAAGTCCTCCAGGCAATTCTGATGCACGCTGAAGTTTAAACCCTTGAGCCCGGTTAGGTCACCTTACACTTTACTGCTAGTGATGACTTAAGCAAGGGGCTGGATGCCGTTGTGTTTCGGGAGATATAAGTGGAAAACTTTTATTTTATGTTTGATTTCTGAGAGGGAGTCTCGTCCCGTCACCCAGGCTGGAGTGCAAGGACGCGGTCTTGGCTCACTGCAACCTCCATCTCCCGGGTTCAATTCTCCTGCCTCAGCCTCCTGAGTAGCTGGGATTACATGTGCACATCACCATGCCTGGCTAATTTTCTGTATCTTTAGTTGAGACGGGGTTTCACCATGTTGGCCAGGCTGGTCTTGAACTCCTGAACTCGTGATCTGCCTGCCTCGGCCTCCCAACGTGCTGGAATTACAGAAGCAAGCCTCCTCACCTGGCCTAACATTTTATTTTAAAATAGTTCTGGAGGCCAGGTGTGGCAGCTCATGCTTGTAATTCCAGCACTTTGGGAGTCTGAGGCAGAAGGATCACTTGAGTCCACGTGTTAAAGACCAGCCTGGGCTACTTGGCAAAACCCCATATCTACAAAAAGTTTTTAAAAAATTAATGCTTGCTTGTACTTCCAGCTACTTGGGAGGCTGAAGAAGGAGGATCACTTGAGCCTAGGAGGTCAAGGCTGTAGTGAGCCACCATGCTGGGATTACAGGCATGAGACATCCCTTGAAGTCTGGGGTTCTCTTTTTTTTTTTTTGAGATGGAGTCTTGCTCTTCGGCACAGTCTCGGCTCACTGCAACCTCTGCCCCCCAGGTTCAAGGAATTCTCCTGCCTCAGCCTCCCAAGCAGCTGGGATTATAGGCACCCACCACCAAGCCTGGCTAATTTTTGTATTTTAGAGACGGGCTTTCACCACGTTGGCCAGGCTGGTGTTGAACTACTGACCTCAAGTGATCCACCCACCTCAGCCTCCTAAAGTGTTGGGATTACAGGCATGCACTACCGCACGCTGGCCCAGCCCCAGGATTCTGTTTTTGTGATCAGCTCACAGGTTGATTTACCTGGCCAAGTGTCACCTTACACTTCCTTGTTTTCGATTTGTTTGTTTGTGAAAACTCTTTGTGGAGGGAACTTCAAGCTCCTGGATGTTAATGTTTTTCTGCTAGAAGTTTCGGGCAACTTGATTTTATTAGACAGCTTGGAATTTGGACAGGAGACAGGGATGAGGCTTCAGGGAGATTCAACCTGGCCGTGCCCCCGGGACAGCAGGGTTGAGGGTGTGCTCAGAGAACGCTGGAGGTGCCATGCCCTGCCACCTCTCATGCCACCTTGGTTTGCTGCTTGGACCATCCAGTTTGACCCAGTCGACTCTAGTCACCAGCTGCCCTCGGGATACAGCTGGAACTGCAGCACGCTGCCATGCTGAAACCCTTCATCTTTCCACCCCTAGTCTTCCTGAAAACGTAGTTTTTGAGTGGCAGAAATAAGACACAAGAAAATGATGATAAAAAGTATTAGAATGAAACTCTCATTCTGTATACGTTGATATTTGGTCTGGGCTGGGTGCGGTGGCCCACGCCTGTAATCCTGGCACTTTGGGAGGCCGAGGTGGGTGGATCATCTGAGGTCAGGAGTTCGAAACCAGCCTGGCCAACCTGGTGAAACCCCATCTCTACTAAAAATTAAAAAATTAGCTGGGCGTGGTGGCAGGCGCCTGTGATCCCAGCTACTTGGAGGCTGAGGCACAAGAATTGCCTGAACCCGGGAGGTGGAGGTTGCAAGTGAGCTGAGATTGTGTCACTGAACTCCAGCCTGGGTGACAGAGAATGTCTCAAAACAAAAAACAAACAACAACAAAAATAGGCGTTCGAGACATTTGGTCTGAACTCACTAATTAGGGTGGAATATGAAGGTCTGGATGTTCCCTAGGAGCCGGTTTTATTTTCATACGATAACACTGAAAATTGGTGCTGAGGCGTGGAGCACTTGGCTGAAGGTAACTGACAACGTGGGAACGGGTTTGGGTCTGGGCAGTGGGCAGAGGTTAGAGTCTGGCATGCTCGGTAGAGATGGGAATTTAAGGGGAAGTGTGGAACATCTTTGAGATTGTTTAAACGCTTGTGACCAAAATGTTGAAAGAAGTACTGACAGTGAAGGCCAGGTTAGGTGGTCTCAAAGGGACCTGAGGCTAGTGGGAACAGGAACAAAGCTCCAAAACTTTCTTTTCTCTCTGGGTTTTTTGTTTGTTTTTATTTTTGTTTTTTTGGAGGAGAAGCCATAAATGATTATACAGTGTTGAGCACTCACATTGGGGTGCATCTTTTAAAAATGTCATCCTTTGGCGGGGCACAGTGGCTCATGCCTATATCCCAGAACTTTGGGAGGCCAAGGCGGGCAGATCACCTGAGGTCAGGAGTTCGAGACCAGCCTGACCAACATGGAGAAACCCCGTCTCTACTAAAAATACAAAATTAGTTGGGCGTGGTGGCGATGCCTATAATCCCAGCTACTTGGGAGGCTGAGGCAGCAGAATCACGTGAACCCAAGAGGCAGAGGTTGCGGTGAGCCGAGATCACACCATTGCACTCTAGCCTGGGCAACAAGAGCCAAACTCCATCTCAAAAGAAAAAAAAAAATAGGCATGGTGACACATGCCTGTAATCCCAGCACTCTGGGAAGCTGAGGTGGGAGGGTCGCTTGAGCCCAGGAGGTCAAGACCAGCCTGGGTGACATGGCGAGATCCCATATCTACAAAAAATACAAAAATTAGCCAGACATGGTGGTGAACGCCTATAACCCCAGCTACTTGGGAGGCTGAGGTGGGAGGATCACTTGAGCCCAGGAAGTAAAGTTTGCAGTGAGCTATGATTGTGCCACTGCATTCCAGCTTGAGTGACAGAGAATGACCCTGTCTCAAAGAAAATAAATAAAATAAAAATGTCATTCTCCGTGTCTTGGTGTGTGGGAAAGGAGAGGGAGTTCAGCTGAAGCTTTTTAAAAGAAATTTATTTTTGTTGTTGTTGTTTTTTATTTTTTATTTTTTGAGACAGTCTTGCTCTGTCCTCCAGACTGGAGTGCAGTGGCACAATTTCCGCTCACCACAACCCCCGCCTCCTGGTTTCAAGCAATTCGCCTGCCTCAGCCTCCCAAGTAGCGGGGGTTACAGGTGCCCATTACCATGCTTGGCTAGTTTTTTCTATTTTTAGTAGAGATGGGGTTTCACCATGTTGACTAGGCTGGTCTCAAACTCCTGACCTCAGGTGACCCACCTGACTTGGCCTCCCAAAGTGCTGGGATTCCAAGCATGAGCCTTTGGATGTAGTTCTGAGTTTGAGGTAAGCTCTCTGACATTTTCTTACAGTGGGGAGAAACTGGTTCCCATTTACAAAACAGCTCCATTCCCAATTCCACAGTTCTAGGCTCCTACTTTCTGTTCCAATTCCAAAAAAAAAAAAAAAAAGTTCTTTAACTGTTGTGCAAGCAATCAAAGGGATACAGAAAAGAGGCAGCTGTTTCCACATCTTGTCCTAAGGCAAGGAGTCAAGCCCTGCAAAAGAGCTGAAATAAAGTGACCTTTTGTGGAATTAATGGTATGCCAGCTACACACATCACCTATCAGTCATTACACACAGTGTATTTTATTAGTGTGCTAGTCCGCTCTCACACAGCTGTGAAGAAATAACTTATAAAGAAGAAAGTTTTAATGGACTCACAGTCCTTCATGGCTTGGGAGGCCTCAGGAAACTTAGAATCATGGCAGAAGGCACCTCTTCACAGGGCGGCAGGAGAGAGAATGAGCACTTGCAGGGGAAATGCCAGATGCTTATAAAACCATCAGATCTTGTATCATGAGAACAGCATAGGGGAACCACCCCATGATCTAATTACCTCCTCCTGGTCCTTGACACAAGGGGATTACAATTCAAGATGAGATTTTGGTTGGAGCACAGATCCAAATCATATCAGGCAGTTACCACGTTCATGTAATAGTACATTCACACAATTAAAAGAAGAATAGAAATTACCCAAGTTTCCAACCATTGTCAGTGTTTTGGTGAATGTGAAATGTGATTTTACGTTTTTTGTGCACTTATTCATGAGCTTTTTTTTTTTTTTTTTTTTCCTTGGAGATGGCGTCTTGCTCTGACACCAGGCTGGAGTGCAGTGGCACAATCTCGGCTCACTGCAACCTCTGCCTTCCAAGTTCAAGCGATGCCGCACCTCAGCCTTTTAAGTAGATGGAACTACAGGTGCGCACCACCATGCCTGGATAATTATGTATTTTTGGTAGAGATGGGGTTTCACAATGTTGGCCAGGCTGGTCTCAAACTCATGACCTCAGGTGATCCTCCCAACTCAGCCTCCCAAAGTGCTGGGATTACAGGCATGAGCCACCATGCCATCCTGAGCTTTTTTTTTTTTTTTTTAATGAAAACGAATTCCTACCATCCATTCTCCTTCCAAACCTGCTCATACACAGTATTCCCATGGTTTTTGCACATGTATATAACAGAAAGTCAAAGTAGACTCATTGCAATCTCAGTTTCTGCTCAGGCCCAGAGATTACAGTTTCCAACGAAGTAGGATCTCACAGTAGGACCATGTCTGCATGACTTCAGGGGAAGATGCTGAAAAGCTAATTTCCCCTCACCCTTTGTCTCTTGTCCATCTGAAGCTAGGAAAGGAATGTTGAGATTAGGGGAGACATTTTCCCCATAGGTTATTGGAGTACATGTGGTTGCATGAGCAAGTTCTTCGGTGGTGATTTGTGAGATTTTGGTGCACCCATCACCCAAGCTGTATACATTGCACCCTATTTATAGTCTCTTATCCCTCGCCCCTCTCCCACCTTTCTCCCCAAGTCCCCAGGGTTCATTGTATTTTTTTTTTTTTTTTTTGAGATAGAGTCTCACTCTGTCACCAGGCTGGAGTGCAGCGGTGCGACCTTGGCTCACTGCAACCTCCGCCTCCCTGGTTCAAGCAATTCTCCTTCCTCAGCCTTCTGAGTAGCTGGGACTACAGGTATGCGCCACCACGCCCAGCTAAATTTTTTGTGTTTTTAGTAGAGACGAGGTTTCATCATGTTGCCCAAGATGGTCTCGATCTCTTGACCTTGTGATCCGCCCGCCTCAGCCTCCCAAAGTGCTGGGATTACAGGCGTGAGCCACCGCGCCCAGCCCATTGTATCATTCTTATGTCTTTGTGTGCTCATAACTTAGCTCTCACTTATGAGTGAGAACATATGCTTGGTTTTTCGTTCCTGAGTTACTTCACTTAGAGTAATACTTTCCAGAGATTAGAAGCATTTTTGTTTGGTTCTGTTTTGTTTCTGTTTGTTTACACAAGCTGTTAGTGTGCTGTAGGTCCTGTTTTCTGTCCACCATAGGTGTGTGTTAGAGGATGACTGTCTCTCTAGCTGGATGGTTCAGAGTAGTTAATGGGGCGAGGGCCAGGCCCACAGAGGAATAGGGTCTGATATGGTTTGGCTTTGTGTCCCCACCCTAATCTCATCTTGAACTGTAACCCCCAGGTGTCGGGGGAGGAACCTGGTAGGAGGTGATTGGAGGAGGCTTCCACCATGCTGCTCTCGTGATAGCAAGTGAGCTCTCAGGAGACCTGATGGTTTATAAGTGTTTGGCACGGTCCTCTGTTGCTTGCTCTTCTCTCTCTCCTGCTGCCTTGTAAAGAAGATACTTGCTTCTCCTTCCTCTTCTGCCATGATTGTGAGTTTCCTGAGGGCTCCCCAGCCATGCGGAACTGTGAATGCACTAAACCTCTTTCCTTCATAAATTACCCAGTCTCAGGAGTTTGTTTGTTTTGGTTTGGTTTGGTTTGGTTTGGCTGTGTTTTTCGAGACTGAGTCTCACTCTGTCACCCAGGCTGGAGTGCAGTGGCACGATCTCAGCTCACTGCAACCTCTGCCTCCCGGGTTCAAGTGATTCTCCTGCCTCAGCCTCCTGAGTGGCTGGGATTACAGGTGTGTACCACCATGCAGGGCTAACCATGCCAGGCTAAATTTGTATTTTTAATAGGGAGTTTCACCATGTTGACCAGGCTGGTCTCAAACTCCTAACCTCAAGTGATCCGTCTACCTCAGCCTCCCAAAGTGCTGGGATTACAGGTGTAAGAGCCACCACACACGGTCTTGGGTATTTATAGCAGTGTGAGAATGGACTCGTGCAGAAGGGAGAGAGACAGACCTGGGGTAGGGGAGAATATGACAAGGAACCAGGAGCTGTCTTTTATCCTTTGCAGGAGCGCCACCTGGAGGTAGGAGGTGAAGTCTGCAGAGAGAAACAGGAAATGTACTGACAGATCCCCAAGGATTCAGTAATGTGACCAAGTAGTGGAGTTGCATTTACAGGTATCACAGGAACTGCAGGTGAGACATCTGCAGCCTTATGGGTGTGAGAGAGTGGGGCAAGCAGGAGGAGCTCCACGTGGGGAGACAAAGAAAAAGCTGACCACGCTCCCTTTACATTGCAGGCAACCTGCCAAAAGCATTTTAATTACTGAGCTGACACTATATTTTTTTCTTGTATGTGACTTTTTTAAAGAAGCAGCTGGAAGTCTTTATGACCTAAGATGACTATAAAAATTAGGAGACGGCCAGGCGCGGTGGCTCACGCCTGTAACCCCAGCACTTTGGGAGGCCAAGGTGGGTGGATCATTTGAGGTCAGGAGTTCGAAACCAGCCTGGCCAACATGGTAAATCTCCGTCTCTACTAAAAATACAAAACTTACCTGGGCGTGGTGGCTCACACCTGTAATTCCAGATGCTCAGGAGACTGAGGCAGGAGAATTACTTGAAACCAGGAGGCGGAGGTTGCAGTGAGCTATGATTGTGCCACAGTACTCTAGCCTGGGCAACAGGGCAAGACTATCTCAAAAAAAAAAAAAAATTATGAGACTTGCCTTAGATATTGCCCAAGGGCACAGGTAAAGAATCAGACCTAGGAGGTAGGTATGATAGGGCAATGGGAGAAAAGAAAGAAATTGTTTACCGAATCTATGGAATAATCACACCTACATCTTTATAACTGATGTGCTTACAGCTACGGCAACCAAACTGTTCTGGTTCGGCCAGGATTTTCTCTGGTTTAGCCCTGAAATTTCTGTGTCCTGGGAAATCCCTCATTTCTATTTTAAAACCGAAAGTCCCACATCCTAAGACAAACACACACGCCCCTGCACACACCAGTCCTGGTAAAACGCAAACAGTTGGTCATACTATCTACAGCAACCTTATTCGAGATCTGTGTCTCCACCATGAGGAAAGGCATGCAGTTCTGCAGATTTTAACACGTTCCCAAGGTCACACAACCTGGCTTTGTATCCAACACTGAAAGCAGACAACTCTCCTCTTTTTTTTTTTTTTTTTTTTTTTAGACGAGTCTCACTCTGTTGCCAGGCTGGAGTGCAATGGCATGATCTTGGCTCACTGCAACCTCCCCCTCCCAGGTTCAAGCAATTCTCCTGCCTCAGCCTCCCAAGTAGCTGGGACTACAGGCATGTGCCACCACGTCCAGCTAATTTTTATATTGTCACTAGAGATGGGGTTTCACCATGTTGGCTAGGATGGTCTTGATCTCTTGACCTCATGATCCACCTGCCTCTGCCTCCCAAAGCGCTGGGATTACAGGCGTGAGCCACTGCACCCAGCTTACTCTCCTCCTCTTTCCACAATTCTAGGTCTCTTCCCCCAGCATTTCCTACATGGAAGAGAAAAGTTAAGAAAATGAAACTGAGCAAAACTTGCTAGTGCATTTGTGATTTTAGAAAGTAAATGATCAGACATTATTAAAATTGTCAGTGCAAAAAGAAGGTGACTGAATGGATTGTTTACCTTAACAAGATCAAGTTAAACTTGTAAAGGGCTTAAATGTCATGCCGTTTAAAAGCTCAAGTTGATCGGGGCAGTGTTGGTGGAAGAAGCTCAGGCATTCCCTCTGGTGGTCATTATGGATCTGGTGGTGGAAGTGATGGATATGGAAACAGAAGGTTCTAGAAACAGCAGAAAATGGCTACAGTTGCTAGCAGGAGAGACAGTGAGGGGTTGTTGGGATAGTTGCAGGTTACTTGGAGACACTCATCCTAAATGCATTAAAGGAACTGTAAAAATCTGCCACAGAAGGAATGATGACCCATTGTCAGAAAAGTGACTGCAGCTTCAGCAGGAAACTCTTCTTGTTCAAGATTGTCATAGCCACAGTTTGCAAAAAGCACAGCTATTGATTAATGTGATGTAGTGTCAATTAGATGTACATCCCTGAGGTCTTTTAAAAAAAAAAAAAAAAAAAAAAAAACTCAGCCGGGTACAGTGGCTCACTTGAGGTCAGGATTGGAAACCAGCCTGGCCAATATGGTGAAACCCCATCTCTACTAAAAATACAAACATTAGGGGTGGGTGCAGTGGCTCATGTCTGTAATCCCAGCACTTTGGGAGGCCAAGGCAGGTGGATCACCTGAGGTCAGGAGTTCGAGACCAGCCTGGCCAACATGATGAACCCCCATCTCTACTAAAAACCCAAAAATTAGCTGGGGGGG
>NW_022437164.1:438128-473085 GCF_009761245.1 Sapajus apella | reverse complement strand
GGAGGGAGGGGGAAGGGGGGAAGGAGGGAAGAAGGGAAGGAGAGAAGGAAGGAAGGGGGCAGTAGGGGAAGGGAGGAAGGGGGGAAGGAGGGAAGGAAAGAAGGAGGGAGGGAAGGAGAAAAAGGAGGGAGGGAGAGAGGGAGGAAAGGAGAGATAAAGGAAGAGAGGAAGGAAGGAGAGAAAGGAAGGAGAGAAGAATGCAAAAAGAAAAGAGAGAAAGAAGGAAGGAAAGAAAGAAAAAAAGGAAGGAGGGAGGGTAGGAAGGAAGGATAAAAAGAGGGAAGGAAGGAGAGAAAATATACATAATGCACATACCAAGCAAAGGAAAACAAGCACATATGAAGACTTACTCTTGTCGACAAAAAGAGTCAAACTCTATAGAACATTTGAAGAGATGTATCCTTCGCCAAATATGATAATGCCCATGGCCCGTGACACAGCCCTCAGCATGTGCCCAAGGCGGCTGGGTGCAGCTTGGCTGTATACATTTTTGGGAGGCATGAGACATCAGTCAAATACATTTAAGAAATGCATCGGTTTGGTCCAGAAAGGCTGGACAATTTGAAGGAGACAGGGGCTTCCGGCTTTAGATAAATTAAAACTGTATGGCTGACAATTGGCTGAGTTTGTCTAAAGACTTGGGAATAATAGAAAGGAAATGTTCAGGTTAAGATAAAAGATTGTGGAGGCCAAATTTCTTTTGAAGTCTTATAGTGGCTGCCCTTAGAAATAATAGATGACAAATATTTCCTATTCAGATCTTTAAAAGGTGTGGCGGGACGTGGTGGCTCATGCCAATAATCCCAGCACTTTGGGAGGCCAGGGCAGGCAGATCAGGAGGTCAAGAGATCAAGACCATCCTGGCCAACATGGTGAAACCCCGTCTGTATTAAAAATACAAAGATTGGCCGGGCGCGGTGGCTCAAGCCTGTAATCCCAGCACTTTGGGAGGCCGAGGTGGGTGGATCACAAGGTCAAGAGGTCGAGACCATCCTGGTCAACATGGTGAAACCCCGTCTCTACTAAAAATACAAAAAATTAGCTGGGCATGGTGGCGCGTGCCTGTAATCCCAGCTACTCAGGAGGCTGAGGCAGGAGAATTGCTTGAACCCAGGAGGCGGAGGTTGCGGTGAGCCGAGATCGCGCCATTGCACTCCAGCCTGGGTAACAAGAGTGAAACTCCGTCTCAAAAAAAAGTCTCTACTAAAAATTACAAAGATTAACCGGGAGTGGTGGCATGCATCTGTAATCCTAGCTACTCAGGAGGCTGAGGCAAGAGAATCGCTTGAACCCAGGAGATGGAGGTTGCATTGAGCCAAGATTGTGCCAACTGTATTCCAGCCTGGGCAACAGAACAAGACTCCATCTGAAAAAAAAAAAAACAAAAAACGCTAGACTCTCAGTTAATCTCCTCAGGATTGGGAGGTCCTGGAGGAAAATGATCTAGCTATGTTAATAGAGATTATTTACATATGCAAATTTACTCCCCGCCCTCCACCACAAAGGACAGCTTTGCAGGGGTATTTTAAAATATAGCCAAGAAACGTGTTTTGGGGTAAAAAAAATTTTTTTCTCTTTTTTTTTTTTTTTTAAGACAGAGTCTTGCTGTGTCGCCCAGGGTGGAGTGCAGTGGCATGATCTCAGCTCACTACAACCTCTGTCTCCAGGGTTCAAGCGATTCTCCTGCCTCAGCCTCCTGAGTAGCTGGGATTACAGGCACATGCAACCACGCCCAGGTAATTTTTGTGTTTTTAGTAGAGACGGGGTTTCACCATGTTGGTCAGGCTGGTCTCAAACTCCTTACCTTGTGATCCATCCAGCTTAGTCTCCCAAAGTGCTGGGATTACAGGCGTGAGCCACCACACCCAAAGAAGAAAATATTTTTATTTTCTTCTTTGTTATGTCATGTTATGCCAGAGTCAGGTTGGAAAGTAAGTCACGATATTTAGGGTTAAATAAAACCCATCTGACGAGAATTTATGGTTTGTAGGCCATGACTCCCCAGACCCTTTAGATAGGAATTTGGGCTAGATAAAAAAAATCAGAGCTTAGTTCTCACTATGGTAATTAAAAATGAGACTACCAGCACAGATGTCCACAAAGGGCATCCATTAGGGTCATCAATTTTTATAATGTTTGCCAGGACTCTTCAATCGAAACAAAGTCCATTCTCAGAATAACTTAGAATCAAAGGAGGACTTTTTGGGTTTTTTTGGTTCAAGAATGATTGAGCAAGAAAGCTGCAGGGAGCAAAGGAATGCTGAGCTTTGGAAGCAATTAAAACCAAGAAAACAAAAGCTGAAAGCACTGTTACTCACTCCCGCTTCCCGGATGCTCCCTGAGTCATCTTTGTGTTTCTGCATAAAGACTGGCTTCCTCCACATGGCGAGACAGATGGCCACCAAGAACTCCCAAGCTTTAAAAAGAATGACTCTCTGTGGCAAGAAAACAGAGAGACACTCCTCCCCCACCTTGCTACTCCCCATGTGGCTCCCACACCTCAACTTGGGGCTGTGTAGTGAGGGGAGGGGAGCAAAGAGGTTTGCATTAGTCCATTTCCACGCTGCTGATAAAAACACAGCTAAGTGTTGGAAACGGGTTTCTAGCATCGGGAAGCATCCACACTGAGACAATGGATCGCTCGGAAGGCTGGTTTACTTTCTGTAGGAAGGGTGCAGCTCGCCTCTGGTGTGTGCTGTGTCCCTCGCTGCACAAGGGTTCAAAGACTTAAGAGGGAACAGTGGGGGATAAAGAAAGACACAGACACAGACATAGAGAAAGCTGGGCCAGGCAGTCCAAGAGGTGAGGATGTCAGTCTCTTCGGCCCGACCTGTCTCAGTGTACTTTATTTTGTATGTTCACAAAGCACATAGCAGAGGGAGGGTGCAGTTATTTAGAACAGCCTGTGGATATTATTCTCATACTTCAGTTAACATACTTGAGCTAAAAGCTGTCTTGCAGCAAGGTCAGTGAAAGCCAGTTATCTCTCTAGGCCCGTCTCTGTTCTACCCCGAGACATACACATCCTCCTATTATGGTTTCACTTCCCTGAAGTTCAGCCAAAGTTCACAGCAGCCTTGCTGCTGACTCCCCCTGAGAGTGTGATCTACTCTGGCTCCCTACACTCGCTGGCAGTCTTGCCATGAGAGCACACCTGAACAAAGGAGACAGGGACATTTATAACTTGCATAACCTGATGCAGTCGCCCTACTGCTATGTCCAGCTTCCACTGTCTGGAACAGGACCTCACATTCTATGCTTGACCTGATTGGGTAAAAACTTGGAAATTTCCTGAATAGATAAGGGGGAATGAAGACAAGGAAGAAGAGGAAGCTAGTCACCAGAAGGTCAGGAGGGTTTCCAAATAAGGAATGGCAGGCCCCAGGGCTTGGAGCGTGCCCAGTCCTGTTCAGACATGCCAGAGCGAGTCACGGTAGCTGATTTAAGACATAGCTGATTTAGAGAATATATATATACATAGGTATATGTTTATGCTAACAGCAGATAATGGTCATAGAGCAAGATATTGTAATTCCTTATCATATAGTCTAAGATATAAAGTTTGAAGAACTTTCCCATCTCTCATACTGAGACTGGGTAATTTCTTTTAAAAAAAAAAAAAAAAAAAAAGAGGTATAATGGACTCACAGTTCCACATGGCTGGGGAGACCTCACAGTCATGGTGGAAGGTGAAAGGGATATCTTACATGGTGGCAGACGAGAGAAATGAGAGAGCCAAGCAAAAGGGGAAGCCCCTTGTAAAGACATCAGATCTCATGTGGCTTGTTGTAGGAAATAAGAATAAATAAAAAGTTCCTCTTCAAAGCTTTCCTCTTAGTTCATTACAAATAAATAATAGTTTCTTCAAAGGTTCATTTACTTTAAAGCTTTTGCTAATAATCTTAAAGTAGTTGTTAGTCGTAATAAAGAAATAAGTGCATCCAGTGTTCATAGTTCTTACACTTTAACCTAGATACTTGTCCTGACATGCCTGGACAAGCCCAGGCAAGTCTTAGGTTACAGCTTACTTCCCTTCCTTATTTGGAAATGTTATCGCTTCTCTAAGCATTCCTCAAGTTACTTCCTCTTTTCCTTTGTTCTCCCCACCTTTACTTCTTTAAAAAAGTTTCCAAGTTTTTAGCCAATTAGGTCAAGCATAGAATGTGAGGTCCCATTCCGGCCAATGGAAACTGGACACAGCAGTAGGGCAACTGCGTCAGGTTATGAAAGTTACAAATGTCCCTGTCTCCTTTGTTCAGGTGTGCTCTCGTGGCAACACTGCGGGGGAGTTGCACCCTTCCTGCAAAAAGTAAAACTAGCCTTGCTGAGTCATCCATTGTCTCAGTGTGGATTTTTCCCGGCCTGATAAACCCATTTCCAACACTTGTTAACTATCATGAGAACAGTAGTGGGGAATCTGCCTCCGTGATTGAATTATCTCCCACTGGGTCCATCCCACAACACATGGGAATTATGGGAGCTACAATTGAAGATAAGATTTGGGTGGGGACACAGACACAAGCCATATCAAGGTTGTTCCTTCAGTTGCAGCATTCCCAGGAGCCTCTGGTTAGGACAAGAGACAAGCAGGGGACAGCTTCATGGGTATTGTAAACTCAGTGTTTGCGTCCCAACAAAACTCAGCCGTTGGAACCTAACCCAGCAGCTAAAGGTATTGGTAATACAGGAGCTGAAACGAAATTATTTAGGCAGTCAGTGAGGGTAAGAGAGTCCTCAGTAAGGTTTTCTATTCATAAAGAGCAGCCCCCAAATCATTTCTTCTCTAACAGAAAGCAGCCTGAAAAATCAAAGTGCAAGCATAGATAAGCAAGCTAAAAGCTTGCATAGGTAAATGCCAGCAGCTGTGCCAGTAGAAAAGGGATGCCCGGGAGCAGGGTATATTCTACGTGGACGTTCACTTTTCCATTTTCTTTGTCCCCACATGTGCAGTAAAAAAGCAGGAAACATGGCCCTGGCCAGGTAGAGCCCCCACCTGCATAAAAGATTAGGGTGGGATGGCCTGCGTCTTCAGGGGCTATGCAAATGTCACAGCTGGTCCGACCAATCTCTCAGGCCCTATGTAAATCAGACACTGCCTCCTCAAGCTCGTCTATAAAACTCCCGTGCATTTCACCACAAGATCAGAAGTCCCACTCGGGAGCCTCTCTCTCTCTCTCACAAATATGTGTGAATGAACTAAAGGGTCAGGTTAGAAAAAAAAATTTGGTTGAACTAAAAAAATTTTTATGTTTCCAAGAGACATAAAGGCATGGAAAGGTTGAAAGTAAGTGAATAGGCCAGGCGTGGTGACTCACACCTGTAATCCCAGCACTTTGGGAGGCTGAGGCAGGTGGATAACTTGAGGTCAGGAGCTCAAGATCAGCCTGGCCAACATGGTAAAACCCCGTCTCTATTAAAAATAGAAAAATTAGCTGGGCTTGGTGGTGTGTGCCTGTAATCCTAGCTGTTTGGGAGACTGAGACAGGAGAATTGCTTGAACCCAGAAGGCAGAGGTTGAACTCAGCTGAGATTGTGCCACTGCACTCCAACCTAGACAACAGAGTGAGACCCCATCTAAAAAAAAAAAAAAAAATGAATAGAGAAAAGATACGTAATACAAATGCTAACGGAAAGAAAACAAGCGCATTTCAGGACTTAAGTTTTATCGACAGAGTCAAACTCTGCAGATTATTTGAAGAGAGTTATTCTGAGCCAACGATGATAATGACCATGGCCGGTGACACAGCCCTCAGGAGGTCCTGAGAACATGTACCCAAGGTGGCTGGGGTGCAGCTTGGCTTTACACATTTTAGGGAAGCTATTCTGTTTTCTCTTTCTTTTGCTTATTAAATCTCCACTCTTAAATTCACTTCTTGTATGTCTGCGTCCCCAAATTCCGTGGCATGAGACGAGGAACCTCAAGGTATTTACCCCAGACAATGATGCTGTGACCAAATTGCAGATGATGGGCTCAGGTTGCTCGTTCTTCCAGGCGCTTGGTCCCTCACTCACCCAAGAATCAGGGAGAGGACCCCGCCCGGCGCAGTGAGCTCGTTTTAACTAAATATTGGACCCCAAAGAGTTTTGCAGAAAGTGATTTATTTAGGCAGAGAGAGAGGAAAAGGAGAAGGAAAGGCAGCTCCCACGATGTCGTGGAAGGGGATCACAGACGAGTCCGCCCAGATGAGGGAGAAGGGGACTTTTAATCTGGGAGTTATTCCCACCCTATTCAAGTTTTTTGTCCTGCGAAAGGAGTTCTTTTAAAGTTCCTCTGCAGTGATTGATCTTTGATTCTGACCTTTGATTTGTTTTTTGTTCCAGAGTCCTCCCTTGGGTTTTCTTTGTTTAGAAAAGCTCACCTGGGCAGTCTGTCTTCCTGCTGGTGAAAGTTTGACAAAGAACTCTAAGCTCCCGGACGGAGAGGTAGGTGGAGGTATGGCACTGGGAAGTTCTTGCCTTTGAAACCACGCCCCCTTGTGGACCCGGGAAGAGAATACATTTCCTCAATGCTTCATTAGAAGGTAGGGCCTTTGAGAGGTGAGCTGCCCAGTGGGCTCTCCTTGCCCGCTGCCTAGACAGAACCAATTTATCAAGACAGGGGAATTGCAATTAAATCCATGCACATTGGGTTGGCAGTGCCCCACCAGTGGAGAGGGTGCCAGAGTCAGCCCCTAAACCAAGAGATCTAGGCGGTCACTTGGGCTGGCTGCTGCACCCATCATTGGAGCGGGGGTACCAAACCGTGAGCGGGTAGCCACAAGACCAATCCCAGACGAGTCCCCAGATATGTAACCATCCAATGGGTTCACCTTGCCAGCTGCCTAGACAGAACTGATTTATCAAGACAGGAGAACTGCAGTGGAGAAAGAATAATTCACGCAGAGCTGACTGTGTGGGAGACAGCAGTTTTATTATTACTCAAGTCAGTCTCTCTGAGCATTCGGGAATCAGGGTTTGTTGTTGTTTTGAGATGGAGTTTCGCTCTCGTCTCCCAGGCTGGAGTGCAGTGGCACCATCTTGGCTCACGGCAACCTCTGCCTCCCAGATTCAAGCAACTCTTGTGCCTCAGCCTCCTGAGTAGCTGGGATTACAGGCATGCACCACCACACCCAGGTAATTTTGTATTTTTAGTAGAGATGAGATTTCTCCATGTTGGTCAGGCTGGTCTCAAAACTCCCGACCTCAGGTGATCCGCCTACCTCAGCTTCCCAAAGTGTTGGGATTACAGGAGTGAGCCACTGCACCTGGCTCGTTTATCATTTGTGCTGGGAATGTTTCAAATCTTCTCTTCTAGCTATTTTGAAATATACAATACATTGTTGTAAACCATAGTCACCCTTCTGCGCTGTTGAACACTTGAACTTATTCTTTCTCTCTGTGTTTGTGCCCATTAACTAACCCACCCCTTCCAGCCTTTGATAACTCACTCTTTCTTTACCTTCATGAGATCCACTTTTTTAGCTCCCACATATGAGAGAACATGAGGTTGTAAATAAAGTTTTATTCAAATACCACCACACCTACTTGTTACATATCAGCAATGGCTGCTTTCATGGTACAACAGCAGAGTGGGGTAACCTCAGCAGAGATCCTACCACCCACAAAGCTGGAAATGTTACTCTCTGGTCCTTTTGTGTTCTGCTCTCTGGTGTAGGAATTTGCAGGTCTGGACTTTTTTTTTTTTTTTTTTTGAGATGGAGTCTCACTCTGTTGCCCAGGCTGGAGTGCAATGGCACCATCTTGGCTCACTGCAACCTCTGCCTCCTGGGTTCAAGCGATTCTCCTGCCTCACCCTCCCGAGTAGCTGGGATTGCAGGCACCCACCACCACACCCAGCTAATTTTGTATTTTTAGTAGAGATGGGATTTCACCATGTTGGCCAGGCTGGTCTTGAACTCTGACCTCAGATGATCCACCTGCCTCAGCCCCCTGAAGTGCTGGGATTACAGGCGAGAGCCACCAAGCCCGGCCTTCTGGCCATTTTCTCTTTTGTTTGTTGTGCTTCCTGGAGATGTTCAATAATTCTTACATTCTTTGCTGGATAGCCAATCGATAATTATTATTGCCTTGAATTGTTCTAGGAGGAAATGTGGGGTAGAAAGAGTATGGTGGGGTTCTGGGGTATGAATAATCCATAAATAAACCAGATTTCTTTTTAAGATGAGAAACTTAATTTTATTGATATGGACGAGAAGCAAGGGACACACAGTCATCCACATCTCCACGTTTTCGATACCTCAGCCGGCACAGTCCCCGCTCCTTTGGTGGCCTGTGCTGTCTTCTTGCTATACTTTCAGTACCACATATTCGTGTGATCCTGGGGGCTCCAGGGTAGTGTCAGCAGCTGCCTCAGACAGGGCGTTGGTGCTTAGCTCAGCATAGGTCACTCCTTGGGGGTCTGCGGTCTTTGGGGAAAACAAATGAACACAGGCATTTAGCACTGAGTGGTCATATGGCAGCCTCTAGCCACCCATGGCTATTGACATTTAAATTGATTACAGTTAAATTTAAAATCCAGGTCCTCAGTCACACCATATGCATTTCTTTTTCTTTTCTGTTTTTTTTAATTTATTTTATTTATTTTTGAGATGGAGCCTAGCTCTGTCACCCAGGCTGGAGTGCAATGGCGTGATCTCGGCTCACTGCAACCTCCGCCTCCTGGGTTCAAGCGATTCTCCTGCCTCAACCTCCCTAGTAGCTTGGATTACACAGGCACCCATCACCTCTCCCGGCTAATTATTGTATTTTTAGTAGAGACGAGGTTTCACCACGTTGGCCAGGCTGGTCTTGAACACCTGACATCTGGTGATCCGCCTGCCTCGGCCTCCCAAAGTGCTGGGATTACAGGCGTGAGCCACCGCGTGCGCAGCCTCTTTGCTGTTTTTAAACCCTTTATGTTTGTGACATCAGTGGATCCGCATAAGCCTTTTAAACGGAGATTTTGGTTCCCATTATGGGGGCTTTGTGACTCGTCTAAGATCACACAGGTGATAAACAGTGGACATTTCTGTGTGGGCTTAACCAGCAGACAGACACTACCAGCCCGGCGTGGTAAGGGAGGGACTCATAGGTAGAGACAGGGTTTCACCACGTTGGTCAGGCTGGTCTCGAACTCCTGTCATGGTGAAGGACTCCCAAGCTGGAGGACTCACCGAGAGATACACCCTTTCCATCTTGAATAAATCTGTATCTGAGTGAGAGAGAGAAAAAGATCAGTTCTTCTCAGCTGCAGATGTCAGAACTTAGTCTTTCTTTCTTTTTTTTTTTTGAGACAGAGTTTCACTCTTATTGCCCAGGCTGTAGTGCAAAGGCACGATCTTGGCTCACCACAGCCTCTGCCTCCTGCGTTCAAGTGATTCTCCTGCCTCAGCCTCCCGAGTAGCTGGGATTACAAGCATGCGCCACCATGCCCAGCTAATTTTGTATTTTCGGTAGAGATGGGGTTTCTCCATGTTGGCCAGGCTGGTCTTGAACTCCCAACCTCAGGTGATCCGCCCACCTCAGCCTCCCAAAGTACTGGGGTTACAGACGTGAGCCACCGCACCCAGCCAGAACTTAGGCTTTTTGTCTGGTTATTCCCTTCACTTCCCCTATCTCTTACCAGCAGCCTCTCGCTCTGGAAGTTTGGAATGACTGGTTCTAAGAGAAACACATGAAAGGATGGGATGTGAAGATTGGGGGAAGAGGGTGAGGGCTATAGAGGGGAAAGGAGGTCACAGAATGGGCGGGAGTAGGGGCTTAGGGCGCAATCCTGGATGTGCCAGTGGGTTCCCTGGAGAATGACATGGGAATTGGGTGGAGCATAAGCTATGCCAAGCGTATACCTCTTGGTGGATTCTTCAGGTGATGAACCTACAAAAATGCAGGAGGAATTTACCCACTGAGAAAATGCTTCATGCTCCCTCTCTCCCTTTGCGTTCTCTGAGCTCACCATTCTGGCTGCATCTGTAGATGACGATGACTAAGACGAAGAGGAGAAGGATGGAGATGCAGCTGAAGATGCTGACAAAGATGCTTCTGGTGTCTAGAGAGGAAGAGCAGGTCAGGGAAGCAGCCTGGCTCCTGAAATGCACTGAGGGGGTGAGCAGAAAAGCTAGCCAGACAGCCTGGCTTCCAAGCCTGGATCTCCCACCTCGGAGCTGGAACTTCCTATTGCTTTGGGGAATTTCCTTAATCTTCTCCAAGCTTCTGTTTCCCCATCTGTAAAGTGAGGATAGCAGCAGTAGCTACTTTATTGGATGATGGGTCAGGACCTATAGAGAAGGCTGGAACAGGCTGGGTGCAGTGGCTCACACCTGTAATCCCAGCACTGTGGGAGGCCAAGGTGGGTGGATCACGAGGTCAGGAGTTTGAGACCAGCCTGGCCAGCACAGTGAAACCTGTCTCTACTAAAAATACAAAAATTAGCCGGGTGTGGTGGCATGTGCCTGTAGTCCCAGCTACTCAGGAGGTCAAGGCAGGAGAATTACTCAGACCTGGGAGGCACAGGTTGCAGTGAGCTGAGACCATGCCATTGCACTCCAGCCTGGGAGACAGAGTGAGATGCCAGAAAAAAAAAAAAAAAAGGAACAGTGTTTGGTGCATAGAAAATTCCAAGGGAATGTTTGGTGCATAGCCATGATATTGATCATTTATTGTGAGCCAGCTCTGTGCCAGATGCTTCATATATATATTATATATGTGTGTGTATATAACATATATATACATAATTTTTTTTGACCCGGAGTCTCGCTCTGTCACCCAGGATGGCGTGTGCAGTGGTGCAGTCTCGGCTCACTGTAACCTCCGTCTCCCAGGTTCAAACAATTCTCCTGACTCAGCCTCCCGAGTAGCTGGAATTACAGGCGTGCACCACCATGCCCAGCTAATTTTTGTATTTTTAGTGGAGATGGGATTTCACTATGTTGGGCAGGCTGGTCTCAAACTTGTGACTTCAAGTGAGCCACCTGCCTTGGCCTCCCGAAATTCTGGGATTACAGGTGAGCCACCGCACCTGTCTGTAATGAACATTTCGACCAATAGACTTTGAGTAAAACAGATGACCCATTGTCATATGAGTGGGCCTCATCCAATCCGTTGAAGGCTTTAAGAGAAAAGACCCAGGTCCTCCAAGGTGGGAGGAATTCTGCCTCCAGACTAAGCCGCAAGGTCAAGTCTCCCCCGGATGTCCGTCCGTCCTGCCTGCCTGCCTGCCTGCAGATTTCGGACTTGCCAGCCTCCCACAATCACGTGAACTAATTCATTAAAACAAATCTCTTTCTATGTATATGCATGTATATGTTCTATTGGTTCTGTTTTTCTGGAAAACCCTGGCTAACAGACATGATCTCAGCTCTTCAAATACATTTCTTTCTTTTTCTTTTCCTTTCCTTTTTTAAAAAGAGACAGAGTCTCACTCTGTTGTCCAGGCTGGAGTGCAGTGACACAGCCATACCCAAATTCCTGGGCTTAAGCCGTCCTCCTCACTCAGCCTCCAGGGTAGCTGAGAGTACAGACCACCGTGCCCAGCCAACTTCAAACACACTTCAGTGAGCTTGTTGACGCCAGGTAATGAACAGCAGTGACATGGGCACGGAAGCCGTGGGGAAGGGTGAGGTTCTCTGAAGAACACATGATTCCCTCGGACACCGGAACGATCAGCTGGGAGAAGTCTGGGAGGATTCCTAACAAGAACGGGGTTAGACCAGGGTAGAAAAGAAAGACTAATGGCCAGGTGTGGTGGCTCAGGCCTGTAATCACAGCTCTTTGGGAGGCCAAGGTGGATGGATCACTTGAGGTCTGGAATTCGAGACCAGCCTGGCCAACGTGGTGAAAACCTGTCTCTACTAGAAATACAAAAAATCGGCTGGGCGTGCTGGCTCACCTGTAATCCCAGCTACTCAGGAGGCCAAGGCAGGAGAATCCCTTGAACCCAGGAGGCAGAGGTTGCAGTGAGCCAAGGTCATGCCACTGCATCATGCACTCAACTGAGGGAGACTCCAGTTCTAAATAAATAAGAATGACCAAATCTAGGCCAGGCATGGTGGCTCACACTTGTAATCCCAGCACTTTGGGAGGCCGAGGCAGGCAGATCATGAGGTCGGGAGTTTGAGACCAGCTTGACCAACAAAGTGAAACCCCATCTCTACTAAAAATACAAAAATTAGCTAAGTGTGGTGGCGGGCACCTGTAATCCCAGATATTTGGGAGGCTGAGGCAGGAGAATGGCTTGAACCCAGGAGGTGGAGGTTGCAGTGAGCTGAGATTGCACCAGTGGACTCCAGCCTAGGCGATAGAGCTTGACTCTGTCTCAAAAAAAAAAAAAAAAAAAGAATGACTAAAAATCATCCCTCTCAGTAGGTGGATCACCTGAGGTCAGGAGTTTGAGACCAGCCTGGCCAATATGGTGAAACCTCATCTCTACTAAAAGTACAAAAATTAGCCAGGCGTGGTAGCATACACCTATAATCCCAGCTACTCAGAAGGCTGGGGCAGGAGAATCACTTGAACCCAGGAGGTGGAAGTTGCCATGAGCCAAGATTGAGCCACTGCACTCCAGCCTAGGTGACAGAGCAAGACTTTGTCTCAAAAAACAAACAAACGAGTCCTTGAGCAATACTGCCATGTAAGTCTACATTGTAGCATGTTAAATTCTTACAACAGGGCCGGGCGCGGTGGCTCACGCCTGTAATCCCAGCACTTTGGGAGGCCGAGGGGGGTGAATCACGAGGTCAAGAGATCGAGACCATCCTGGTCAACATGGTGAAACCCCGTCTCTACTAAAAATACAAAAAATTAGCTGGGCATGGTGGCACGTGCCTGTAATCCCAGCTACTCAGGAGGCTGAGGCAGGAGAATTGCCTGAACCCAGGAGGCGGAGGTTGCGGTGAGCCGAGATCGCGCCATTGCACTCCAGCCTGGGTAACGAGCGAAACTCCGTCTCAAAAAAAAAAAAAATTCTTACAACAACCCTGCAAGGTAGCGCCATTATTCCCATCCCACTGGCAAAGGGCATGCGTTCCCGTGTAACTCCCGGGATGACGACAAGGATTCCATCCAAAGCCCACAGTGTTGAGGGAGAGCGAGCAGCCTGTTACTAAGGCTGGGTGACAGAGTCCATGCAATTCCGCTGGTTTTTGTTTGTTTTTCTTGGCACTTGAGATTCAGGAAACACACATCATAAGGAGTAAGTAGCAGAAACATGATTGAACACAAAAAGATGAGCAACTTTAGAAGTGAAGCCCCAGAGCGGGGCCTCAGCAAGACCCTCGCTGTCTTTCTTAGTGTGCCTCGGGGCTGAGAATGCTTCCTGGATGTGCGATGATCTGTGGCCACATTGCAGAGCTGCATCTGAGATGCTTCACATGCCTGGTCCTCTGCACTAGCAGAGTTTCCCATCCAGACCCTTCCCCTCCTTGGTTCTCTCACTGTGCTTGCGTCAGCATTTCTACATACTATGCAGGGAGAATTACCTACCTAATTTATCTGTCTCACTCATCTGTCCATCATCTGTCTAGGTGTCTATTATCTGTCTACCTAGCTATCTTTATCTGTCTCTCTACCTGCTTACCTATCATCTGCCCAATCTATCTTATCACATCTAATTATCTATCTATCTATCTGCCTAATTTTCCTGTCTTGCTAATCTGTCACCCATCTAGGTATCTATCTGTCTATCTACCTAATTACCTGTCATCTATCTAATTTATTCTAATTATTGCCTATCTACCTGCTACCTATCAATCTATCATCTGTCTAATGTATCTATCAATATCTATTATCTATCATCTATCATCTGGATGTATCTGAATATTCACCTACTTACCTATCATACCTACCTATCCCTATCCACCTACTTACCTACCATCTAGCTACCTAATCTATCATCTATCTAATGTATCTATCAATTGTGTCTAATTATCTAATTGATCATCTATCTTATCTATGTCTAGTGATCTATCATCTATCTAATCTATCATCTGTATCTACCTACTTACCGATCATCTATCCATCCAATCTATCTATCATATCTAGTTAGCTATCTACCTACTCGCCTATTACCTATCTAATCTATCATACCTAGTTATGTATCTACCTATCATCTATCTAATCTATTGTATCTACTTATCCACCTACTTGCCTCTCATCTATTTATCTAATCTATCATATCTAGCTATCTATCTACCTACTGTCTATCTAATATCTATCTAATGTATCATATCTAGTTATCTACCTACCGACTTACCTGTCATCTGTCTATCATAGCTAATTACCTCTCTCCCTCCCTGAAATAAGGCTCTGTCTGAGCTGACCATCAGCGAACAGCAAAAGGAGTGGAGAGTTTGCAACAACGCACACTTGGGTTCTAGTACTGAGTCTCCCACCTCCCGACTCTGTAAATGTTCCCTTCCCTTTCTGGAATACGTTAGTCTCTGGTTAAATATAAGGAGGAGGCAGAGAGCTAATAATACCTAACTTGAGGAGTTGGGTAATGATGAAAAATCCCGGCTTTCAAGCACTCAAGTCTAGAAACTGACTCACTGTGTAGGATAATGGGATTGTAGGTATAATGATGATTTTTCACCCAATATTCCACCCACACCCATCTCTCTCTGTAACAGATTCTGTCAGTGTTCCTCAACCCATGTTCCCCAGATCCCGTTACCATTTTTATGCATTCTACATTGAGGCTTCTTTCCCTTTCCAAAGTGAACACTTGTGTCTCTTCTTTGAGCCAGGGAGGACTCAAAATGCCTTGGAATGTATATTCCCGGCCAAACTGCCACTGCCTGCTGTTTGCGGGGGAATAGGAAGACCCCAGCTCCCCAGCCTCCTGTCTTTGACCTTCCCTGTCTCCACTGCCTTTCTGCAGGATTGAGCCAAATATACCACCTGAGGGACATGAATATCCCACCCGTGTTTAATCTCTTTTCCTCCCAGGCCTTCTTCCCCACTCCCCTAAAATGTCACTTTCACACTAATGCTAAGAGCCTGCTTCTGGTGGAGCTGGATCCGAAAACCCCTCAAGGGCAACAATTCTTTTTTTTTTGAGACAGAGTCTCACTCTGTCACCCAGGCTGGAGTGCAGTGGTGCAATCTCGGCTCACTACAACCTCCACCTCCGGGTTCAAGCGATTCTCCTGCCTCAGCCTCCCAAGGAGCTGGGATTACACACACCTGCCAGCACACCCCGCTAATTTTTTATGTTTTTAGTAGAGACAAGGTTTCACCATGTTGGCCAGGCTGGTCTCGAACTCTTGAGCTCAAGTGATCTGCCCATCCTGGCCTCCCAAAGTGCTAGGATTACAGGCGTGAGCCACTGTGCCCAGCAAAAAACAACAATTCTATCAGTGCATCTCCGAGGACTTATGAATCCAGGGCAGGCACAGCTGCTCTTGGATCCTCGGGTTCCCCAGATGGAAGCAGAGAAACAGCAGCCTTGTCTTGTCCCTTCAGCTCTCTCCTTTTCCAGCCTACAATATCTTTCAAGCAGCACTTTGCTAGAAATGAGAAGTACATTATTGTAAAATTCTCTTCTTCATATGACTCCATAACCAGCTGACCTGGGTTCACCCCAAGATGTCCACATATCCTGGCCAAATTTCACATCACTATTTACAAATTGCCAGAATAAATTATAAATTGGCTACATTGCTGGAATCAGACTGAGCAACGCCTGACCGGGGCGTAAATGAAGCCACAGCCACCAGAAAGAAAGACGGGTCTTGTGTGATAAAATTCATCTTCATTCTCTCTCTCATTTTTTTTTTTTTTTTTTTTTTTTTTGGGATACACAGTCTTGCTCTGTTGCCCAGGCTGGAGTGCAATGGTGTAATATTGGCTTGCTGCAACCTCTGCCTCCCAGGTTCAAGTGATTCTCCTGCCTCAGCCTCCCAAGTAGCTGAGATCACAGGCGCCCACCACAACGTCCAGGTAACTTTTTGTATTTTTAGTAGAGACGGGGTTTCACCATGTTAGCCAGGCTGGTCTTGAACTTCTAACCTCAGGTCATCTGCCCATCTTGGCCTCGCAACGTGCTGGGGTTACAGGCATGAGCCACTGCCCCTGGCTTAAATTCATCTTCATTCTCTACATAGCAGTTGAATATAGGGTCCTTTTCTGGTGTGTTTGAGGCATATAAATACAGGATGGGGACATTATACCTGTGCTTAAAGATATTTTATTTTTATTTTATTACTAAAACAGGTCTCACCCTGTCACCCAGGCTGGAGTGCAGTGATGCAATCACAGCTCACTGAAAGCCTCAAATTACTGGGCTCAAACGATCTTCCTGCCTCAGCCTCCCAAGCAGCTGGGACTAAAGGCCCACACCAGCATGCCTGGCTAATTTTTGTATTTTTTGTAGAGATGGGACCTTACCAGGTTGCCCAGGCTGGTCTTGAACCCCTGAGCTCAAGTGATCCTCCTGCCTCATCTTCCCACAGTCCTGGGATTACAGACATGAGCCACTGTGCCCAGCCAAGATACTTTATTCTGTTTAGAATTGTGATGATACAAATTTGAACTCAAAAACTACATTTAAAGAAATTATGTAATACCCACTGGGATGGCTATAATTTAAAAAAAAGAAAAGGAAGTGTTGACAAGGATGTGGGGTTATTGGAACCCACATATATTACTGGAAGGAATGAATATAACATGATACAGCCACAATGGAAAATGATTTGGCGGTTTCTCAAAAAGTTGAACATAATAGTCACCATATGTCCTAGCAATTCCACTTCTAGGTACATACCCAAGATAATTTAAAGAGGGGAGGCAAACAGATACTCCTACCAGTATTCAAGCACCATTACTCACTGTAGCCAAGAAGTACAGACAACACAAATGTCCATCAAAAGAAGAATGGGGCTGGGCGCAGTGGCACACGCCTGTAATCCCAGCACTTTGGGAGGCTGATGCGGGTGGATCACCTGAGGTCAGGAGTTCAAGACCACCCTGGCCAACACAGTGAAATCCCATCTCTACTAAAAATACAAAAATTAGCCAGGCGTGGTGGCGCATGCCTGTACTTCCAGCTACTCAGGAGGCTGAGGCAGGAGAATAGCTTGAATTTGGGAGGTAGAGGTTGCAGTGAGCCGAGATTATGCCGCTGCACTGCAGCCTGAGCCACAGAGCAAGACTTCATCTCAAAAAAGAAAAAAAAAAAAAAAAAAGGAATGAATAAGCAAATTTGGATTGTGGTCTATCCATACAGTGAGATGCTTTTCACCATGACAAGAAATGAAACATTGATACATGCTACAGTACAGATAAACTTTGAAAACATTATGCTATGTTGTCACTTGTAAGTGGATATTGAACAATGAGAACACATGCACACAGGGAGGGGAACATTACACACTGGGACCTGTTGGGGGGTGGGGGGATTAGGGGAGGGATAGCAGAGGGTTTGGGGATTGGGGAGGGATAACATTAGGAGAAATACCTAATGTAGGTGACGAGAGGATAGAGGCAGCAAACCATGTGGCATGTGTATACCTATGTAACAATCTTGCACAATCTGCACATGTACCCCAGAACTTAAAGTATAATTTAAAAAAAAGAAAAGAAGAAAACATCATGCTAAAGCAAAAGGAGCTAGTCAGAAAGAATCGTATAGTGAATGAATCCACTTACACAAAATGTCCAGAATAGATGAAACCATAGACACAAAGAAGCATATTAATGATTGGCAGGGTCTGGTGGGAGAGTGGGAAATGGGGAGTGACTGCTTCTCAACGGGTACAGGATTTCATTTTAGGGTGATGAGGATGTTCTGGGATTATGTAGTTGTGATGGTTATACTACCTCGTGAATATCCAAATGCTAGTGAATTGTACACTTTACAAGGGTGAATTTTTGGAACGTGAATTATATATCCATAAAAAAAGAAAGAAAACAAAAGATACAAGAGCTCAAAATAGAAAAGCTTGTCTTTCTCCTCCCTCTTACACCTCACTAGATCTCCCTCCTTATTTCTGATACTTCTATGTTCCTCTCTACTGTTAGACTTCATGTCTTTCTTAGAAAATGTTCCTGGCATGAATTATGTTCATAGTGCTAGGGTAGTAGTCACTTTCCAAACCTACTATCATGGAATAAAAATGTTTCAAATAGTTATCTTGCAAGAACACTTTGGAGGATACCTTTTTAAAACCCAATTATACCAGCACAGACTGCTAACAGCAACCTTCAGCAACTTTGGCTCTTTAGAGTAGGTTGCAGGAAGATTATGACTTGCTGAAAGGAAGGATGATTAAGCATCTAGATGGAAATTTATATTCTGCATTTGGCCCTTAAAGCCTGGATGAGCTCCTGTTTCAGCCGAATACTGCCAAAATCTTTAACTTAAAAAAAATTTTTTTTTTTTTTTTTTAGAGACAGTCTCACTCTGTTGCCCAGGCTGGAGTGCAGTGGTGCCATCTCAGCTCACTGCAACCTCTGCCTCCCAGACTCAAGCAATCCTCCTGCCTCAGCCTCCTGAGTAGCTGGGATTACAGGCATGGCTAAATTTTGAATTTTTAGTGGAGATGGGGTTTCACCATGTTGACCAGGCTGGTCTCAAACTCCTGACCTCAAGTGATCCTCCCACCTTGGCCTCCAAAAGTGCTGGGATGACACGCTTGAGCCACTGTGCCCGGCCCAAAAGCTCTAAACCTCTGAGGACAGAATCTTAGTCAATTGTTTTGTTTTGAGACGGAGTCTCATATTGTCAGCTGGGCTGGAGTGCAGTGGTGTACTCTCAGCTCATTACAACCTCCAGCTCCTGGGTTCAAGTGATTCTCCTGTTTCACCCTCTTGAGTAGTTGGGATTACAGGTGCCTGCCACCACGTTCAGCTAATTTTTTGTATTGTTAGTAAAGACACGGTTTCACTATGTTGGCCAGGCTGGTCTTGAACTCTTGATCTCATGATCCGCCTGCCTCAACTTCCCAAAGTGCTGGGATTACAGGCATGAACCACCACGCCTGGCTAGTCAATTGTTAATGAATAAGCAACATCAGGAAAATGAATTTAATATTCACCTATTTTTGAGAATTTTAGAATTAAACTCTTGATTACACAAATTCCCTAAGTACCTACACTGTGTAGGTCCTGGTCCTACTCCACAAACAAGTCACACAAACATTCATACCCATTATTCCCCAAGCCCCACCCTCGCTTTTCAGCATGTAATATGGCAGATGATGCACTCAGTGCTGTTTCACACACCAGCTTCTTCAGAACCTGGAAGCACTTTAGAAGTTACCTCCCCTGACCCCCCAAAACACAGCAGTTTCCCCAATAACATTGAGAAAGTGGGCATTAAAGTTCTTCCTGTAGGCCGGGTGCGGTGGCTGGCTCCCGTAATCCCAACACTTAGAGGCTGAGGTGGGGGAATTGGTTGAGGTCGGGAGTTTGATACCAGCCTGGCCAACATGGCGAAACCCCGTCTCTACTAAAAAAAAAAAAAAAAAAAAAAAAGAAAAAAAAGTCCAGGTGCAGTGGCTCACGCCTGTAATTCCAGCCTTCAGGAGGATTCCTGAATCACCAGAGTTTGAGATTCGAGACCACCCTGAGCAACATGGAGAAACCCCATCTCTATTAAAAATACAAAATTAGCCAGGCGTGGTGGTGCATGCCTGTAATCCCAGCTACTTGGGACGCTGAGGCAGGAAAATCGCTTGAACCCAGGAGGCGGAAGTTGTGGTGAGCCGAGATCGCACCATTGCACTCTAGCCTGGGCAACAAGAATGAAACTCCATCTCAAAAAAAAAAAAAAAAAAAAATGAGCTGGGTATGGTGGTGGGTGCTTATAATCCCAGCTACTTGGGAGGCTGAGGCAGGAAAATTGCTTGAACCCAGAACACGGGAGGTGGAGGTTGTAGTGAGCTGAGATTGTGCCACTTCACTCCAGCCTGGGTGACAGAGCGAGACTCTGTCTCAAAAATAAATAAAAATAAATTCCTCCTGTACACTTTAAGGAAAGGTGATCCCCTGTATTATGAAGCAGATCTAATTGGGAAAAACATATCCTTTCTAATTATCTTACCTGTTTTCATTGAGGGAGCTTCAAGTTCATCGTGTTTATCTGGAAAATAGAAGGGAAGACAGGGAATTAGGCTAATCATATGGGAACATTGTGGGCAGGAGTCCGCATGTCCTGTTTGGGAAGCAGAAAAGAGAATGGCTTCTCCATTCCCTAGATGCTCCCTGGGTCCTCAGACCGGGGACAGAATCCCAGATTACTCCTCCTAATACTCCTGGAGTTTTTTTGTTTTGTTGTTGTTTTTTTTTGAGATGGAGTTTTTAGTAGAGACAGGGTTTCACCATGTTGGCCAGGTTGGTATCAAACTCCTGACCTCAACCAATTCCCCCACCTCAGCCTCTAAAAGTGTTGGGATCATGGGCGCAAACCACCACACCAGGCCTACAAGAAGAACTTTAATGCCCACTTTCTCAATGTTATTGGGGAAACTGCTGTGTTTTGGGGGGTCAGGGAGGTACCTTCTAAAGTGCTTCCAGGTTCTGAAGAAGCTGGTATGTAAAACAGCACAGAGCCTCAGCCTCCCAAAGTGCTGGGATTATAGGCATGAGCCACCATGCCCAGTCGATAGTGTTTTTAATAACAAAAATATTTATGCATGACCCTGCTAATGCCCACCCCAGTTTGATTGCTTGCCAGTCTTCTCTGTCTTGACAAAGAATACCACCATTCACCCAAATTTATTTTTTTTATTTTTATTTTTTTTAGGACAGAGTCTCACACTGTCACCCAGGCTGGAGCGCAATGGCGTGATCTTGGCTCACTGCAACCTCCAACTCCTGGGTTCAAGCAATTCTCCTAATTCAGCCTCCCAAGTAGCTGGGATTACAGGTAAGCACCACCAGACCCTGCTAATTTTTTTTTTCTTTGAGACAAAGTCATGCTTTTGTCTCCCAAGCTGGAGTGCATTGTCCAGATCTCAGCTCACTGCAACCTCTGCCTCCTGGATTTAAGCAATTATCCTGCCCTAGCCTCTCGAGTAGCTGGGATTACAGGCACCTGCCACCACACCCAGCTATGTTTTGTATTTTTAGTAGAGACGGGGTTTCACCGTGTTGGCCAGGCTAGTCTTGAACTCCTGACCTCAGGTGATCCGTCCGCCTCAGCCTCCCAAAGTGCTGGGATTACAGGCGTGAGCCACCACAGCCAGCCTACCCTGCTAATTTTTGTATTTTTAGTAGAGACAGAGTTTCACCATGTTGGCCAGGCTAGTCTCAAACTCCTGGCCTCAAGTGATCAATCAGCCTTGGCCTCCCAAAGTGCTGGGATTACAGGCATGAGCCACCGCACCTGGCCTGGATTTCTATATCACCAGTGGCACCATTTAGTCTCAGTTAAAATATCACCTACTCACCAGCCCCTGGCAACCACCAGTATACTCTCTGCTTCTATGAGATTGGCTTTTTGAGACTACACGTGCATGAGATCATGCAGAATTTGCCTTTCTGAGTCTGGCTTATTTTGTTTAGCATGATATATGGGGAGATGTTGATGAAAGGGTATAAACTTCTAACATGAACAAGTTCACGTGCACAGCATGGTGGCAATGGATGTGCTAATTAATTTGACTGATAATCATTATACAATCTACAGGTGGATCAAATCACCACATTGTACACCTTGAATATATACAATCTTCATTTACCAATTCAATATTTTTAAATTTAAAAAGTCATGCTGCCTGGAATGTAGAACTCTTACTCCATCTAATCCCTTAGTTTCCAAAAGCAACCAGAGGCTGGGCATGGTGGCATGCACCTGTAGTCTCAGCTACTTGGGAGGCTGAGGTGGGAGGATCAACTGGGCCTGGGAGGTCAAGGCTGCAGTGAGCCAGGATTGCACCACTGCACTCCAGCCTGGGCAACTGATTGAGACCCTGTCTCAAGAAACAAACAAAAAAAAAAAACCCAGCAGCTAGTGACTCTTCAAGCATATAAAAATCATGCTATTCTCCAGTTCAACTTCATCAGTGGAATCCTGTTCTTTCAAAGCAGAGTCTAGGACCAGTTCAAACGCCCTAGATGCTCTAGGCCTCATCTTCTATCCACACCATTCTTTTTCTTTTGTTTTGAAACAGAGTCTAACGCTGTCACCCAGGCTGGAGTGCAGTGGCACAATCTCAGCTCACTGCAACCTCCACCTCCCGGGTTCAAGCGATTCTCCTGCCTCAGCCTCCTGAGTAGCTGGGATTACAGGCATGCACCGCCACACCCAGCTAATTTTTGTATTTTTAGTAGAGACGGGGTTTAACTATGTTGGCCAGGATGATTTCGATCTCTTGACCTCGTGATCTGCCCACCTCGGCCTCCTAAGGTGTTCTATCCACACCTTTTATTCTGTTCTTTTCTCTGTCCTCCTTTCTGTGTCTCAGTCATTCCAGGAATACTCACACTTCTGGGACTTTGCTTTTCCTGCCCTCTCTCCCTGGAGGGCTCTTCTCCAGATATCAGTGTGGTTGGGTCATTCTCATCCTGCATGCCTGTGGCAGGTAGACCCTAAGGGGGGGCACTCAGGAGACTCAGAAGCCCTGCTTCCTGGTGTTCATGCCTTTGTCTAATCCCCTCTCCTTGAGTGTGGAGACCTGTGACTTTCTTCTCGCCAATAGCTATGGCAAAGGTAATGGAATGTTGTGCTTTTTTTTTTTTTGAGATGGAATCTTGCAGAGTCTTTGTCTGCCACCCAGGCTGGAGTGCAGTGGCACAATCTCAGCTCACTGCAATCTCTGCCTCCCAGGTTCAAGCGATTCTCCTGCCTCAGCCTCCTGAGTAGCTGGGATTACAGGCGCCGATCACTGTGCCCAGCTAATTTTTGTATTTTTCATAGGGTTTCCCCATCTTGGCCAGGCTGGTTTCGAACTCCTGACTTCATGACTCACTCACCTTGGCCTCCCAAAGTGCCGGGATTACAGGCATGAGCCACTGCACCCGGCCAATGTTCTTGATTATGTTACATGACATAAAACTGTTTGTTAGGGCATTTGCTCTCTCTCTCTCTCTCTCTCCTCTCTTTCTCAATTTCTCTTCTTACAAGTGCTACAGAAGCAGTCTACCATGAATCCTATAGCTACAAAGAACCTGATATTGTTAGCAACCCACAGGAGTGGAGAAATGGACCCTTCCTCAGTCAAGCCTCCAGATGAGTACCTAGCGCTGGTTGACATCTTGATTGCAGTTTTTTTCAAGATGGCTTCTTGCTCTGTCACCCAGACTGGAGTGCAGTGGCGTGATCTCGGCTCACTGCAAACTCTGCCTCCCAGATTTAAGCAATTCTCCTGCCTCAGCCTCCTGAGTAGCTGGGATTACAGGTGCACACCACCACGCCAAGCTAATTTTTGTATTTTCGGTAGACAGGGTTTCACCATGTTGGCCAGACTGGTCTCAGCCTCCTGCCTCAGTCTCCCAAAGGGCTGGGATTACAGACATGAGCCACCGCACCTGGCTCGATGCATCCTTATGAGACCCAAAGCAGACGACGGGTAAGCTGTGCCTGGACTCTCCTGACCCACAATAGCTGCAATAATAAATAGGTGTCTCAGGCTGCTAAATTAGTGGTAATTTGTTATGCAGCCATAGATCACTAATACAATGCCTCTTACACTTATTCTCCATCTATAATGTGTTTTTAAGTTACTCTCATATCTTGTTCTTATTTCTTTCTTTCTTCCAAAGAAGAATGTGAACTTTTGTCAGCCAGAGACCTGGACTGTCTCACTTCCTACAATCTGCTCAGGATATACCAAAGTATCTGAATTTGTAGGGTAAATGGGCAGCTATTTTTGTGCCAGGTATTTTACATTAATTTTTTTTCTGTAATGGAAGCGTTTATATGCCCATTTTGTAATAAGTAAAAAGTAGTATAATAAAGTGACTTATTTGCAAAGCAGCAAACAGATTGCACGGAAGGCTGACCTGGAAAATACACCACTGAAAATTGATACTACAGCCTGCCTTGTGATGTAATGGTACAGCTGAGATAGAGATGAAGAAATCAGAAGACAGTAGATGATCTGCCAGAGAATGTGATTGGGAAATGGTAAATAATCACCAGGCTTTTAGGGGTAAAGTATGGGTACGAAAATTCTTAAGACTCCAAGAAGTTACTGGGAATACAATATGAAATCAATATCAAATTGATAAGCACCTTGTGTTGGAGCATCATTGATCAAGAGCCTCAGAAAGATAGTAAATCAGAGGCGAAACATTAAGTACCCAGTTCCTCATTATGCCCCAAGCCCAGGCTAAGGCATTGGTGTGGACCCATGGTCATTTCTGCACTGATGACTGTAAGGTCTCTCCAGGTATCCCCCATGATATGGCCAGATTGACCTACTGGAAGCAACTGTAGTCAATTGAGACGCATTGTTGAGTGACTATAGATGGATGGATGGATGGATGGATGGATGGATGGATGGATGGATGGATAGGTGGATAGGGGGTGAGTGAATGGGTGAAAGGGTTGGATGCATGGATGAGTGGGTGGAAGGATGGACAAATGAGTGGGTGGGTAAATAGATGGGTGAGTGGGTAGATAGAGGAAAGGGTGGGTGGATGAATGAATGGAAGGGTGGGTGGTTGGATGGATTAATGGATAGATGGATGGATGGATGGATGGATGGATGGATGGATGGATGGGTGGGAGGGGGAATGGATGGATGAAGGGGTGAATTAGTGGATAGAAGGGTAGGTGGAAAGTTGGATGGATGGGTATATGAATGGATGAAGAGGTGGGTGGTAGATGGAAGGGTGGATGGGTGGATGGATGGATGGATGGAAGGATGGACGGACAGATGGATGGATGAGTTGTTGGATAGATGGATAACTGTGTGGACAGATGGGTGAATGGGTGATTGGGTTGATAGATGGGTGGGTGGATTGATAGAGGGATGGGTGGGTAGATAAATGGGTAGATGAAAGTGATGCAAAATTATTCTTTATCCCTCTTCCTTGAGATCTCAAGTCTCTTTTTTTTTTTTTTTTTTTTTTTCCAGTTGCTTGCACCATGCCTGCCACACTTTCCCACACAATGGGATCTCTTAGCCCCACACTGCATTATCTGCCATTCGTACATCCCCCATAGAGCACTGGACACTGTTTCTGGCTTTTCTTCTCTGGCATAAAGAAATGTAAATTTTCAACTATGTCTGAACAGGAGCTGTGAAGCTACTTGTCTTTGTGACACCAGGGAGGTGACCTAATCTCTATAAGCAAAAAGAAGTTAGTAATGCAACCACCCTCATAGGAAGTGAAGATTGAATGAGTTAATGGAGGCAAGTTACCTGTCGTGGAGACGGGAACATAGAAAATGCTGGATACATGTCACATGTCAGTGTTATCACTCCATCCTCACCTGTCACCCTGATCTCCAGCTTGGTGCTGGGCAAGGAGGCCAAGTGTGATGAGTCACTCAGGTAATACACACAGCTGTAGTTTCCACTGTCATGACTTGTCACATTCCAGAGCGTGAAATCAGTCTGTTTTTCTCTTACTTTCTCGACTTGTAGTGGCTCTGGGATCCCCATTTTCAGCAGAGCAATTACAGTACAGTCGGTCCCATTGTATGGAGTGAGACATGGAAGTGTCCTGAGACCTAGAGTCATTCCAGGGTCTACAGTGACTGACAGCAAAGGTCTGGGAGTGGTCCTGAAGAGGACATGGCAATGGAGGTAAGAGGAGGGCCAGGGCCTTCCACTTTCTACTGCACTTGGGGACCATCTCATCCATCTCTCTCTATTAACCATGTCTTGTCTTTTCTATATCTGATGCTTTGATATCTTGGGGCCTTGCTGACCTTGGTGGGACCGCCTCTCCCAGGGTTAGTTAATTTCTAGAGCCAGTAAACCACTTGTCCTCAAGTATGCCCTTTAAATGCAAACCAATAAATCCGGAGCCCACACCCCCAACCTCCTTCATTATGGGGTTCTCACAATTAAGGTCAGTGTTCCCCTCCCCTAATCACTCCAGGTCCCAAAGCTAGACGACCAGGGACAGCCTCTATACCCCAGAGCCAATTCTTTTTCTTTTTTCTTTCTTTTTTTTTTTTGAGACAGGCTCTCATTCTATCAGCCAGGCTGGAGTGCAGTGGTACAATCTTGGCTCACTGCAGCGTCTGCCTCCCAGATTTAAGAAATTCTCATGCCTCAGCCTCCCAAGTAGCTGAAAGCGCAGGTGCACACCCCCACACCCAGGTAATTATTTTATTTTTGTAGAGATGGGGTTTCACCATCTTGCCCAGGCTGATCTTGAACTCCTGACTTCAGGTGATCCGCCCTCCTTGGCCTCCCAGAGTGGATGGGTGGAGGCCAAAGTGGATGGATCCACCCACCCATCCAACTTTCCACCCACCCTTCCATCCGTCCATTCATTCACCCTTTCATCCATCCATTCACCCTCCCACCCATCCATCCATCCATCCATTCATAGGGTTGGTTAAGATTACAGGCATGAGCCATCTTGCCCGGCCAACTCTAATCCTGTTCCCCACCACAAAATACAATACAAGCTCTGGCCCACAGTCTTCCTCCTCCCTCTGCCTCCCCACTGACCCTGGTACATCCCTCCGTACCCTCCCACAGTATAGCCTGCCCCCTCCTCTTGGGAACTATAACAGACCACCTTTTCCATGGCCATCATCTCTTGGTCTGTCAACCTGACTGTAACCCCATTTTCTTTTTTTTTTTTTTCGAGACAGAGTCTCGCTGTTTCACCCAGGCAAGAGTAGAGTGGTGTGATCTCAGCTCACTGCAACCTCCGGGGTTCAAGCGATTCTCCTGCCTCAGCCTCCTGAATAGCTGGGACTACAGGCATGTGCCACTACACCCGGCTAATTTTTTGTATTTTTAGTAGAGATGGAGTTTCACCATGTTGGCCAGGATGCTCTCGATCTCCTGACCTTGTGATCCACCCACCTTAGCCTCCCAAAGTGCTAGAATTACAGGCATGAGCCACCGTACCCAGCCCTGTACCCCCATTTTCTATTAACTGACTATGTTCTACACCACTCTGCAGCATCCACATCATTGGGACCCTCTCAGAATCCCTGATGGGAATCTTGCCCCACATTCTGTTCCCATTTCCGCATTTAAGATGTTGCATCTTTTTGTCTCCTGGGTTCCTTCTTCCCCAGTCACATCCCCCAACAGGAAAAAAAAAAAATACTCGCATCAGGCAGGCCTCGGTGACTCAAATCTGTAATCCCAGCACTTTGGGAGGCCAAGGCAGGAGGATCACCTGAGCTCAGGAGTTCAAGACCAGCCTGGACAACATAGAGAGATCCTGTCTCAACAAATAATTTAAAAATTAGCCAGGCATGGTGGTGCTTGCCTGGCAGCTACTTGGGAGGCTGACGCAGGAGGACTGCTTGAGCCTGGGAGGTTGAGGCTGCAGTGAGTTGTGTTCATGCCACTGCACCCCAGCCTGGGTGACAGAGCAAAAAACAAAAGCAGCCAGGCGCAGTGGCTCACTCCTGTAATTCCAGCAATTTGGGAGGCTGAGGCAGGCAAATCAGGTGAGGTTGGGAGTTCAAAATCAGCCTGGCTAACATGGTGAAACCCTACTAAAATGCAAAAATTAGCCGGGTGTGGTGGCACACCCCTGTAGTCCCAGCTACTCGGGAGGCTGAGGTAGGAGACGTACTTGAACCCAGGAGGTGGAGGTTTCAGTAAGCTGAGATTGCACCACTGTACTCCAGGTTGGGCAACAGGGCAAGACAACCTCTCAAAAAAAAAAAAGGGTTCGGCGCGGTGGTTCACACTTGTAAATCTAGCCCTTTAGAAGGCTGTGGCAAGTGGATCACCTGAGGTCAGGAGTTTGAGATCAGCCTCACCAGTATGGTAAAACCTCATCTCTATTGAAAATACAAAAATTAGCCAGCTGTGGTGGACACCTGTAATCCCGGCCACTCAGGAGGCTGAGGTAGGAGAATGGCTTGAATGCAGGAGGCAGAGGTTGCAGTGAGCCGGCTGCACTCCAGCCTGGGTGACAGAGCGAGACTCCATCGCAAAAAAATTAAAAAAAAAAAAAAGCAAAGCAAAACCAAAGACATGTGCATCAAGAGTGCATCTGAGGCTGCCCTTCTCACCTGTGACCACCAGCTGCAAGGGCTCACTGCTTTCTGACCACTCATGGGAGACTGCTGTCTTGTAGGCACAAAAGTACCTCCCGGCATCCTCAGGCTTCAAGTCCGTGAACGGGAATTCAGCTTCGTTTCCTGCCGAGCTCTGTTTGCGCTGGTACGCAGAGTCGTTCACCTTGCGCAGCGTGAATGTCACATTCTGGGAAGGAGCCCGACACTTCAGGGTCACGTTGCTCTTGGCTTCAGCCACCAAGCTGGGCCAGGCGTGGAGGGAGGGCTTGGACGGTTTCTCTGGAAAGAATTCACAGTTAATTCGAGTCTGCATGTTAATGACCACAAAACCCTTCCTGGAATTCAGAGGATTAAAGGAAAATGTCATGGGAGTGGCTTAAGTGGGAGTTAAGTTTAAGTGGGAGAAAACTCACCGTTCTCTTTGTCACCTTCATAGCCCAGACACAGCCCTGGAAGAGAAATGTCAATGAGAGAAAAATTACGTGCTTGTCTTCGAGTACAAATCCAGCAGAGAAAGCATGACCAGCTCGTTAAAGGTCTGATATATATATAATAATACATGTATTTTATAAATATAAATACATATATATGCAGATATATACATATACATAAATATATGTAAATTATATATATATTATGTAATATATACACATATACATAAATATATGTAAATTATATATATTACATAATATATACATATACATAAATATATGTAAATTATATATTGTAATATACATAATAAATGTAGACTTATATTTTACATATTATATATTTTTATATTATATATACCTATATTATATATATATTTTTTAAATATTTTTAAATATAATGTATTTCTTCATATTTAGATATGAATATATATATATAATATATATGGGGAAACATTTGCCAAAAAATATATGTATTGTTTTTATTTATATAAACAAATATATACATTTTTTGGCAGATGTTTCCCTAGACTTACCTTTAATTTTTGTTCCATTGTTTGTCATTCCGAAGCTATGGTATGTAGAAAATTCCAGCAACCACTTTTATTTTATTTTTTTTTTTTTTGAGATGGAGCCTCACTCTGTCATCCAGGCTGGAGTGCAGTGGTGCCATCTCGGCTCACTGCAACCTCCACCTCCTGGGTTCAAGCAACTCTCCTGTCTCAGATTCCTGAGTAACTGGGACTACAAGCACCCACCACCATGCCCAGCTAATTTTGGTGTTTTTAATAGAGATGGGGTTTCACCAGTTTGGCCAGGCTGGTCTGCAACTCCTGATCTCCTGATCCCTTGGCCTTCCAAAGTGCTGGGTTATAGGCGTGAGCTACCATGCCCGGCTTTCCCTCGATCTCTCTCTCTTTTTTTTTTTTTTTTTGGAGACGGAGTTTCGCTCTTGTTCCCCAGGCTGGAGTGCAATGGCGCGATCTCGGCTCACCGCAACCTCTGCCTCCTGGGTTCAGGCAATTCTCCTGCCTCAGCCTCCTGAGTAGCTGGGATTATAGGCACGCACCACCATGCCCAGCTAATTTTTTTGTATTTTTAGTAGAGACGGGGTTTCACCATGTTGACCAGGATGGTCTCGATCTCTTGACCTCGTGATCCACCCGCCTCGGCCTCCCAAAGTGCTGGGATTACAGGCGTGAGCCACCGCGCCCGGCCTCTTTTTCTTTTTTTAAAGATGTGGTCTTGCTCTGTCCCCCAGGCTGGAGTGCAATGGCAGGATCTCAGCTCACTGCAACCTCTGCCTCCCGGGTTCAAGCAATTCTCCTGCCTCAGTGTCCCAAGGAGATGGGATTACAGGTGCCCGCCACCACGGCCGGCTAATTTTTGCATTTTTAGTAGAGACCGGATTTCGCCATGTTGCCTAAGCTGATCTCAAAGTCTTGAGCTCAAGTGATCCGCCCGTCTCAGCCTCCCAAAGGGCTGGGATGGTGGTGTGAGCCACTGTGCCGGGCCTGATTAGTTTTCACCCTTGCCACTTAAATAATGCAAAGGGGGCCGGACGCGGTGGCTCACGCCTGTAATCCTAGCACTTTGGGAGGCTGAGGTGGGTGGGTCACTTGAGGTCAGGAGTTCAAGACCAGCCTGGTCATCAGGGTGAAACCCCATCTTAAAAAAAATAAAATAAATAAATAAAAATAATGCAAAGGTTATTTTACCAAGAAGTGAGAGGGGCAGGTTTTCTCCCTTGATTCCAATAGAGAGATCTGCTCCCGCTTCCCGGTGTCTTCTGGTACCAAATGCTCCCCTTACTTTATCTTTGGTTTCCACCTACATTATCCCCTCCCTGTTCTGTTCTCTGTTCTCTATACTCCCAACTGGGAAGGGAGCGTCATAAACTTGTGTGGAAAATGGGACATTGGTCATGGGGTTTGTTTCAGGGTGAAGTTAGGTAGAATTTCTCCAGAGCCACGAGAGTGTCTCAGGACGTGGGTTCCTTGTTGACACAGGTGTGGATACAGACCGTGCCCCCACCACCACCAAGCTTCACCCAAAGGAATGAGGCTGAGGCCTCATGATGGATCCAGGCTGCGCTGGCAGTGAGACTGGCTGGGATGGGCAGGTAGGAAGCAGCCTCTGGCTGGGCACAGCATCCCAGGACTCAGGCTTTCTTTTGAGACCCTCCCTAAATCCCACTTTAGACTCATGTCATCTCATCTCTGCTATCCGCCCATCATCTGTTCAAACAGTGATTCCTGTATTCTTTTTCTTCTTGAGACAGGGTCTCACTCTGTGGCCCAGGCTGGAGTGTGGGGGTGCAAGCACAGCCCACTGCAGCCTCGACCTCCTGGGCTCAAGTGATCCTCCCATCTCAGCCTCCCAAATAACTGGGACTACTGGCACGTGCCACCACACCCAGCTAATTTTTAAATTTTTTGGTAGAGATGAGGACTCACTATGTTTCTCAGCCTGGTCTTGGACACCTGAGCTCAAGCAATTCTCCCACCTTTGCGTCCCAACATGCTGGGATTGCGGGTGTGAGCTCCCTGCACCCAGTCCAATTCCCATATTATTATTATTATTATTGTTGTTATTCCTTCTTCCTTCTTCTTCCTCTTCCTCCTCCTTCTCGTCCTCCTTCTCCTCCTCCTCCTCCTCCTTCTTCTTCTTCTTTTTTTTTTTTTTTGAAATGGAGTCTCCCTTGTCACCCAGGCTGGAGTGCAGTGACCCAATCTCAGCTCACTGCAACCTCCGCCTCCTGGGTTCAAGCGATTATCCTAGCCTCAACCCCCTGCGTAGCTGGGATTACAGGGGTGTGCCACCAAACCAAGTTGATTTTTGTATTTTTAGTATAGATGGGGTTTCACTTTGTTGGCCAGGCTGGTCTCAAACTCCTTACCTCAAAAGGTCTGCCCTCCTCAACCTCCCAAAGTCCTGAGATTACAGGCATGAGCCACTGCACCCAACTGATTTGCATTTCTTAAAATGGCAAGTTCAAGTTATAACTCTCAGGACCTGTGAATATGACCTTATTTGGAAATGGCATTATCTGGTCTTTGCAGATGTAATTGGTTAAGCTAAGATGAAGTCATACTGGAGTAGGCTGGGCATCTAATCCAATAGAAACTTACAAGAAGAAGGAGACAGAGACACGAAGAAGGAAGACAGCCATGCAAAGACAGAGGCAGAGGCCAGGCTGCGATCACTGGGTTTGGGGAGGCCGAGACAGGAGAATCGTTTGAGCCCAGGAGTTGGAGACTAGCCTGGGCAATACAGCAAGACCCCACCTCTAAAAAAGAAATTATTTTAATTAGCCCAGCATGGTGGTGTGCACCTGTAGTTCTAGCTCCCCAGAAGGCTGGGGGGAGGAGTGCTTGAGCCCAGGAGTTTGCGGCTGCAGTGAGCTATGGTGGTACCACTGCACTCCAGCCCGGGTGACAGAGTGAGACCCTGTCTCAAAAAAAAAAAAAAAAAAAGCTAATCTAAGGTGCAAATGTGTGTAGGAGCGGAGCATTACCCCACAGGGAAGGGCTGCACCCAGAAAAGGGGGAAGGAACTGAGGCAGTGAAGCATGTTGATGTCTACCACACCCCTCCATGCATCCGGGAGGAACTGGGGCCTTAGGGAGGTGGAGCTCTGCTGGGTCAAGCCTAGAGCTCCTATGTAGTGAAGCCAAGATTATAACCCAGATCTTCCTTCTGACACTCTGAGCTCTGTCTGAATACATCAGGTTCAATCTGAGGATGGTTAAAATCAGCCTAAGAATAGAGCTGGTCAGAAAATTGTCTTCTTGGGGCCGGGTGTGGTGGCTCGTGCCTGTAATCCCACCACTTTGGGAGGCAGAGGCAGGCGGATCATCTGAGGCCAGGGGTTCGAGACCAGCCTGACCAACATGGTGAAACTCTGTCTCTACTTAAAATACAAAAATTAGGCTGGGCACAGTGGCTCACGCCTGTAATCACAACACTTTGGGATTCTGAGACAGGCAGATCACCTGAGGTCAGGAGTTCAAGACCAGCCTGGCCAATGTGGAGAAACCCTGTCTCTAATAAAAAATAAAAAATTAGCTGGGCATGGTGACGGATGCCTATAATCACAGCTACTCAGGAGGCTGAGACAGGAGAATTGCCTAAACCCAGGAGGCGGAGGTTGCGGTGAGCTGAGATTGCACCATTGCACTCCAGCCTGGACAACAAGAGCAAAACTCCGTCTCAAAAAAAAAAAAAAAAAAAAAAAAAAAAAATTAACCGGGCGTGGTGGAAGGCACCTGTAATCCCAGTTATTTGGTAAGATGAGGCGGTGCTTGCCGCCTGCAGCCCAGCCCCACCCACCACGGGTGTGCAAGCGTGGAGTCATTACTTCCACACACCACCTTGAGCCTGGGAGGCAGAGGTTGCAATAAGCCAAGATCACACCATTGCACTGCAGCCTGGATGACAGAGCGAGATCCTGTCTCAAAAAAAAAAAAAAAAAGAGAGAAAGAAAATCGACTTTTCGCCCATAGCCTTGCACCCCGTAGATCCGTATGCCCAGCCCTCCTCTATGTCAAGGGAGGATGCAGGGCAGTACTGCGGTGTTTAGCAGAGACAGACTGAGAGATCCCACCGAAGCTCTGCATTGCCCAGCGGAGTAAGCAGAGGCTGCCCCCGTGTCTCTGCAGCGTGGCCTCCTCGTCGCTCCCACGTGGGCAGCAGAACTCACACAGGCTGTTGCTTGAAGCCCAGCCCCACCCACCGCAGGTGTGCGGGCATGGAAGTCATTCCTTCCACACTCGGCCTTTCCACCTGGACTTCCCCCTGCACCCCCGTCCAAGCCCACGTGTCCCAGTCTTGGAGACTCACCGAGGCAAAGCAGGGAGAGGAATTCTGTGGTCATAGTGACCCTTCTGCCAGAACCAATACCCTGCGTTTGGCTTTACCCTTTGGAGGTGGAGCGGGACAGGGATGGCCAGGGCGCTCTCGCTACTGCTTCGTCCCCAGGCTGTGCAGGTCGAGAGGCTTCGTCAGGCTCTGGTTCTCTGCCCCAGTTTCCTCCTCACAACCGACTTAGGAAACAAGAAACGGTCGATGACAACATCTTCCCCATGAGTCCTGTGTGTGTGGCCCCACCCGCTTGAGCTGAGTCCTGCCTTATCTGAGGTTCTGCCAAGACTTTTCTGTAAATGTAGTTTTTATTTTAAAACATTAATGCCTATAGCTTTCTATGTACCCACTAGGCAGCTCCCCACAATGGTAATTTTTATTTTATTTATTTATTTTTTTGAGTCAGAGTCTCACTCTGTCACCCAGGCTGGAGTGCAGTGGCGCAATCTCAGCTCACTGAAACCTCTGCCTCCCAGGTTCAAGGATTCTCCTGCCTCAGACTCCTAAGTAGCTGGGATTACAGGCATGCACCACCACACCTAGCTAATTTTTTGTATTTTTAGTAGAAACAGGGTTTCACCATGTGGGGCAGGCTGGTCTTGAACTCCCAGCCTCAAGTGATCTGCCCGCCTCAACCTCCCAAAGTGCTGGGATTACAGGCCTGAGCCACTGCACATGGCCAATGGTAATCTCTTATAACTATAGTACCTTTTCTTTTCTTTTCTTTCTTGCTCGCTTGCTTTTTTTTTTTTTTTTTTTTTTTTGAGACAGAATCTCTGTTGCCCAGGCTGGAGTGCACTGGTGTGATCACGGCTCACTGCTACCTCTGCCTCCCAGGTTCAAGTGATTCTCCTGTGTCAGCCTCCCAAGCAGCTGGGATGACAGGTGCCCGCCACCATGCCTAAGTAAATTTTTTTGTTCTTTTTAGTAGAAATGAGGTTTTGCCATGTTGCCCAGGCTGGTCTCAAGCTCCTGACCTCAGGTGATCTACCTGCCTCAGCCTCCCGAAGTGCTGGGATTACAGGCCTGAGCCACCGCAACCGGTGTATGGTATATTCTCAATACCAGGAGCGAGATTACATCTCAAAAACAAAGGAAAGAAAAGAACCCGGCCAGGTGCAGTGACTGTAATCCCAGCACTCTGGAAGGCCAAGGCAGATGGATCACCTCAAGTCAGGAGTTTGGGACCAGCCTGGCCAACATGGCAAAACCCCATCTCTACTAAAAATTACACTGGGTGTAGTGGCTCACACCTGTAATCCCAAAACTTTAGGACGCCAAGGTGGGTGGATCACGAGGTCAGAAGTTCAAGACCAGCCTGACCAACATGGTGAAACCCTGCCTCTACTAAAAATACAAAAATTGACCGGGTGCGGTGGCTCATGCCTGTAATCCCAGCACTTTGGGAGGCCGAGGTGGGTGGATCACGAGGTCAAGAGATTGAGACCATCCTGGTCAACATGGTGAAACCCCGTCTCTACTAAAAATACAAAACATTAGCTGGGCATGGTGGCGCGTGCCTGTAATCCCAGCTACTCAGGAGGCTGAGGCAGGAGAATTGCCTGAACCCAGGAGGC
>NW_022437164.1:423898-433128 GCF_009761245.1 Sapajus apella | reverse complement strand
AAAAAAAAAAAAAAAAAAAAAAAGAAAAGAAAAGAAATGAAACAACCCAATTATAAATGGACAAAGTATTGAATCAGTAATTTATCAGGAATATAAACATATATTAGATTTAATATTTTATATATATATAGCCATTAGCATGTGAGAAAAGACGCCCAACAACATATCCTCTCAGGAAAATGCAAAATGAAGCCACACTGATCAAAGGAACAGAATAGAACAAGAATCACAGAAACAGGTCCCCACATACATGGACTTTGGTTTATGATCGGGGGCGTGCCATATCAGTAGAGAAAAGATAGATTGTATTTTTTTTTTAAGAGACGATGTCTCGCTGTGTTGCCCAGGCTGGAGTGCAGTGGTTATTCACAGGCACGATCCCACTACTGATCAGCATGCACTGACCCTCTGAGGGTATCCCTCCTTCTCAATCGGCCCCGCCAAATCTCACTCTCATCAGCCACTTCGTGTTTGCTAGCCAGCAGTCTGCTGTGCTTTAAAGTTTTAATCGAACTTTAAAGTTTTAATCCCTGAAAACAAAAGATGGAATCTTTTGCTGCTGCTGTTGTTGAGATGGAGTCTCCCTCTGTTGCCCAGGCTGGAGTGCAGTGGCACGATCCTGGCTCACTGCAACCTCCACCTCCTGGGTTCAAGCAATTCTCCTGCCTCAGCCTCCTAAGTAGCCAAAATATGGAATCTTATTGTAGTGGGAGTTCCCTTTTTTTTTTTTTTCTGAGACAGAGTCTTACTCTGTCACCCAGGCTGGAGTGCAGTGGCATGCTCTCGGTTCACTGCAACCTCTGCCTCCCAGATTCAAATGATTCCCCTGCCTCAGCTTCCCGAGTAGCTGGAACTACAGGTACATGCCACCACGCCCAGCTAGCTTTTTTTTGTGTGTGTATTTTTAGTAGAGACAGGGTTTCACCATATTGGCCAGGCTGGTCTTGAACTCCCGACCTCATGATCTGCCCGCCTTGGCCTCTCAAAGTGCTGGGATTACAGGCGTGAGCCACTGTGCCCGGCTTGGGAGTTCCTTTATCTTCCTTCCTTGACATTCACTCCACCTTAGCTCTCTTCCTTCATTTATTTGCTACTTGCCCCATTTCCACCTTCCCACACTCCCTTTTTTCGTTCCCCATCCTTATATTAAGGAATAGTCTCAGGAGCAGCACACGGGAGGGAAAGAGCTCCACAGAGCCCCGAATTCCGTGGCTGGGTCAGCATCCTCACAGCACACACTGCTGTGCAGGCAGAGCACTTGAGAAAGTTTGAGGTGAGGCTGGACACAGTGGCCCACGCCTGTAACCCCAGCACTGTGAGAGGCCAAGGTGGGAGGATGGCCTGAGGCTGGGAGTTCAAGACCAGCCTGGGCAACATGGTGAAAACCCATCTCTACTCAAAATACAAAAAAAAAAAAAAAAAAACTAACTGGGAGTGGTGGAGGGTGCCTGTAATCCCAGCTACTCGGGAGGCTGAGACAGGAGAATCGCTTGACCCAGGCCTGGGGGGATGGGGGCAGAGGCTGCAGTGAGCCCGGGTCGTGCCACTGCACTCCAGCTTGGGCCACACGGTGAGACTCCATCTCAAAGCAAAACAAAACCCTAGCCTCCAGATTTTCAGGGAGGCTGGTTCGAGTAATAATGAAACTCTGGTCTCCCAAATACCTGGCTCAGTGTGTATTACATTCTTTCTTGCAATTTCTTTGTCTTGATGAATGGGCTTCATCTGGGTAGCCGCCAAGAGAAACCCGTTACGACAGTTACATCAGCATGAAAAATAATTTATAGAGCTGAGGAAGCAGAGAGCTAGCATCCAGTAAGGCAGAGCTCTGGCAGGAAACAAGATACTGTCGGAAGAATTATAGCAGTCAGTGCTAAAAGACGTGAGTAGACATCACATCCATGGCACAGAAGCAGGAGGCTGTGCAAATGCCATCTTCTGAGGATGAGAGAATTGTTTTTTTGAATTTGAAACTGGGTCTCACTGTGTTGCCCAGGCTGGTCTCAAACTCCTGGGCTCAAGCGATCCTCCAGCCTCAGCCTCCCAAACTGCTGGGATTACAGGCCTGAGCCACCGTGCCTGACTGAGAAAGAATTATTGAGAGTGAAATCACTAACACCAAGAAAAACCAAAACATGCCAGGTGCGGCGGTTCACATGTACAATGCCAGCACTTTGGGAGGCTGAGGTGGGCAGATCACTTGAGGCCAGGGGTTCGAGATTAGCCTGGTCAACATGGTGAGAACCCTGTCTCTACTAAAATATAAAAATTAGCCAGGCACGGTGCGCAACTATGGTCCCAGCTACTCAGGTGTCTGCAGCAGGAGAATCCCTAGAACTCAGGTGGCAGAGGTTGCAGTGAGCCGAGATTGCGCCACTGCACTCCAGCCTGGGTGACAGAGACAGACTCCATCTCACAAAAAAACAAACCAAAGCCAAAAACCAAAACGCTAAGAGATGCAAAGACTGGTAGAAGGAATCTGGTGCTGGTGGATTCATAATTTTGAAGAACAGCCTAGAAATTATCCAATGATCTAGTACAACAAAAAGGCAAAGGAGGGCAGGATGCAGTGGCTCACGCCTGTAATCCCAGCACTTTAAGAGGCCGAGGCAGGTTGATCATGCGGTCAGGAGTTTGAGACCAGCCTGATCAACATGGTGAAACCCCATCTCTACTAAAAATACAAAAATTAGCTGGGTGTGGTGGCGCATGCCTGTAACCCCAGCTACTCGGGAGGCTGAGGCAGGAGAATTGCCTGAACCTGGGAGGCAGAATTTGCAATGAGTTAAGATTGTGCCACTTCACTCCAGCCTGGGTGACAGAGTGAGACTCTGTCTCAAAAAAAAAAAAAAAAAAAAAAAAAGGCAAATGGAAATTTGTGGAAATTGTGAAAAGGAAGATTTTTTTTTTTTTTTTTAAACAGAGTCTCACTCTGTTGCCCAGGCTGGAGTGCAGTGGTATGATCTCTGCTCACTGCAAACTCCACCTCCCAGGATCAAGTGATTCTCCTGCCTTAGCCTCCCTAGTAGCTGAGACTACAGGCAAGCACCACCACGCCCAGCTAATCTTCATATTTTTAGTAGAGACAAGGTTTTCACCATATTGGCCAGGCTGGTCTCGAACTTCTGACAACATGATCCACCCGCCTCGGCCTCCCAAAGTGCTGGGATTACAGGCATGAGCCACCACGCCTGGCCGAAAAGGAAGATTTTTTTTTTTTTTTTTTTTTTTTTTTTTTTTAAAGACAGGGTTTCATCATGTTGGTCAGTCTGGTCTTGAACTCCTGACCCCAGGTGATCCGCCTGCCTTGGCCTCCAAAGTGCTTGGATTACAGGCGTGAGCCACCGCACCCAGCCAGGAAGATTTTTTGTTTGTTTGTTTGTTTGTTTACAGAGCAAGACTTCGTCTCAAAAAAATAAATAACTCATCACGCTTCTGACTTACGGCACTAGCCTCCTTGTTTTCCTCGGAAGATTTTTTTTTAAGAGCAATGATATTGCAAGTAATGAAGCAATGAGGTTCACAAAAAGAAAAAACAATCTCTGATTTAAAAAAAAAACAACAGGCCGGGCGCGGTGGCTCACGCCTGTAATCCCAGCACTTTGGGAGGCTGAGGCGGGTGGATCACGAGGTCAAGAGATCGAGACCATCCTGGTCAACATGGTGAAACCCCGTCTCTACTAAAACTACAAAAAATTAGCTGGGCATGGTGGCACGTGCCTATTGTCCCAGCTACTCAGGAGGCTGAGGCAGGAGAATTGCTTGAACCCAGGAGGCGGAGGTTGCAGTGAGCCGAGATCGCGCCATTGCACTCCAGCCTGGGTAACAAGAGCGAAACTCCGTCTCCAAAAAAAAAAAAAACAGCAACACACACAAACCCTTACCTGTCACCAATATCGCAAGCTGATCACTGGGTTCCGAGGCCCAGAAAGGAGGCTTTGCCTGGTAGTACACTCAGCTGTAGTTCCCCATGTCGCCAGCTGCCACGCCGTCAAGGGTGAAGTCCATCTCCTTCCCCGCTGGACTCCACAGCTGGATGGGCAAAGATGTCCCTGCCTTCAGCAGAATGAACATCATAGGCGTCAACAGTTGGTCTGGCTACCAGCACTGCAGAGTCACCCTTCCACCTGTGGTCACCGTACCCCTTTGGTAGGTTTGCAGGAAAGGTTTAGATAAATGTCCTGTAGGAGAAGTCTGGAATCCCCCACTCACCTCTGTTCTCTTGGCAGGAGGTTCTCATGGAGTGTGGGAAATGAGAGATTCCTCATTTCAACGACCTTCCTTCACTTTCTACTCCAGTTCCCTCCTACAAGACCTGTATAAGGCTGAGCACAGTGGCTTACACCTGTAATCCCAGCACTTAGGGAGGCCAAGGTAGGTGAATCACCTGAGGTCAGGAGTTCGAGACCAGCCTGGCCAACATGGTGAAACCCCCATCTCTGCTTAAAGTACAAAAATTAGGCTGGCTGCGGTGGCTCACACCTGTAATCCCAGCACTTGGGAGGCCAAGGCAGGTGAATCACCTGAGGTCAGGAGTTCGAGTCCATCCTGGCCAACATGGTGAAAGCCCTGTCCCTATTAAAAATACAAAAATTAGGTTGGGCATAGTGGCTCACGCCTGTAATCCCAGCAATTTGGGAGGAAGAGGCGGGCGGATCAAGAGGTCAGGAGATCGAGGCCAACATAATGAAACCCCGTCTCTACTAAAAATAAAAAAATTAGCTGGGTGTGGTGGCGTGCGCCTGTAGTCCCAGCTACTTGGGAGGCTGAGGAAGGAGAATCGCTTGAACCTGGGAGGCAGAGGCTGCAGTGAGCCGAGATCGCAGCATTGCACTCCAGCCTAGCAACAGAACAAGCCTCCGTCTCAAAAAATAATAATAATACAAAAATTAGCTGGGCGTTGTGGTGCACACCTGTAACCCCAGCTGCTCGGGAGGCTGAGGCAGGAGAATAACTTGAATCCAGGAGGCAGAAGTTGCAGTGAGCCGAGATTGTGCCACTGCGCTCCAGCCTGGCAACAGACTATAAAACCAAGGTATGCAGTTTCATTCCTGTCTTTCCCTCTCCCGCCGCCCCCAGCTACTGTGGATGTGGGCCCCATTTCTCCCTCTCTTCCTCTGCTTCCTCCCTCATCCCGTCCCCCACAGGTCGTTGGAAGGCACCCTGTCCGCACCTGTCACCAACAGTAGAAGGACATCACTGCACTGTGAGTGTACGTGGGGGGAAGGTTTTCTGTAGCATTCACAGGTGTACTCACCAGCATTTCCGACTTTTAAGTTATGGAGGTGAAATTCGGCCGGGCCCTCTGTAGAATCAAGGGACATCAGGGACTCCAGAACAGTTCCTCCCTTCCTGTGAGCAAAGCTCACACCTCCAGCAAGAGTCCAGCATTACATCGTCACATTGCTGTTGTCAGGGACCACCGAGCTGGGCCAGGCACCGAGGGAGGGCTTGGCAGTGACCCTGGAAGGAAGCAGAGCCCAGGGCTGGACCCGACGCCCTCCCCTGCTCTCGGGAAGCTCTTTTAAGTTTTTATTTATTTATTTATTTTTGAGACGGGGTCTCCCTCTGTCGCCCAGGCTGGACTGCAGTGGTGTGATCTCGGCTCGCTGCAACCTCCGTCTCACGGGTTCAAGTGATTCTCTTGCCTCAGCCTCCTGAGTAGCTGGGTTTGCAGGTGGGCACCACCACGCCCAGCTAATTTTTGTATTTTTAGTAGAGACAGGGTTTTACCCTGTTGGCCATGCTGTCTGGAACTTCTGACCTCAGGTGATTCACCCGCCTCGGCCTCCCAAAGTGCTGGGATTACAGGCGTGAGCCACCGCCCCCCACCGGCCAGGAAGCCCATTTTAAGAAGGGGGCGGAACAGGAGGGGATTTGGGATGACCGGTCAAGGAGGGTGTTGTTGAAGAAACACCATCTCCTCCTGTGTCTCCCTGGCCCACACACAGTCCTGTAAGAGAATCCTCCGTGAGACAGAAGCCCCTGCCTGGGGCCGCATCGCCAGCCTGCCCTGACCTCCGGGGACCATCCCAGAGGCTCCTGCTGAGAACAGACCCTTGGAGGTCATGCACTCAGGAGTTCCCATTCTCCCCACATTGGACTGTGGCTTCTGGTCGACTTCCAGCTCCTTCCTCATTTCTCAGAGATTCTCTTTGGCAGTCCTTTGCGGCTCTCACCTCCCCCTGCTCCAGGCCTTTCCTGGTTCCACATCATCCACAGACCCTTCTATTCACATCTTCCATTTCAAAATGGCACTCAAGGCTGGTGTGGTGGCTCACGCCTATAATCCCAGCACTTTGGGAGGCCAAGGCAGGCAAATCACTTGAGGTCAGGAGTTCGAGACCAGCCTGACCAACATGGCAAAACCCCTTCTATTCTAAAAATACAAAAATTAGCCAAGCGTAGTGGTGCATGCCTGTAATCCCAGCTACTCAGGAGACTCTACAAAAAAATATAAATTAGCCAGGCATGGTGGCTTATGCCTGTAGTCCCAGCTATTGGGGTGCTAAGGCAGGAGGATAGCTTGAGTGCAGGAGATTGAGGCTGCAGTGAACTGAGATCACACCACTGCACTCCAGCTTGGGCAACAGAATGAGACCCTGCCTCAAAGAAGTAAATTAATAAATAAAAGAAAAGAAACAGCAGTTTCCAGGCTCAGAACCTGACCTAGCAATAACACACAGTTGGAATCTCCTAATATTGTTTCCCTTTCATTCTATTTATTTATTTATTTTTGAGACAGAGTTTCACTCTTGTCACCCAGGCTATAATGCAATGGCGTGATCTCGGCTCACTGCAACCTCTGCCTCCCAGGTTCAAGCGATTCTCCTGCCTCAGCCTCCCAAGTAGCTGGGATTGCAGGTGACCACCACCATGCCTGGCTGATTTTTTTGTATTTGTAGAAGAGACAGGGTTTCATGGTGTTGGCCAGGCTGATCTTGAACTCCCGACCTCAGGTGATCCACCCATCTTTGCCTCCCAAAGTGCTGGGATTACAGGCGTGAGCCACTGTGCCCAGCCTCAATTTACTTTATAGTTATCATCTATTTGACACTAAATTTGTATTTATGGTATTAAGATTTCTGTTCTGAATACTTTTACTTACACACAAAAAGTCAGAGTTGATCCTGAAAAAAAGGGTAAGCCAATGAAGTCCAGGTGGTGGGGGCATTCAGCAAAAATCACCAAGTTGGCACTAGAGGAGTTGAAGTTTTCAGAGTGCTAGTTCCCAGGGAATGTCTGCAGTGCACTCAACAGGACTTCTCACTCCTCCCATGCACTATGTAAGCCAAAGTTGATGTTGTTATTTCCATCCCCAGCCCAACTATCCCACCAGTTCCATGATATTCTGCAGTCCCAGTGGATAGCCCTGTGAGGCTTACTGAAACAGACAAGGGAAAGCAGCTGAGAGATCATGACGGCTCCTTAGCCCTCCCAGTGTCCGTCTTGGGCTCTGCAGTCCACAGAAAGGAGAAGAGCTGGAGTCATCACCGCCTCTCTCCCACCCCAGCGTGTGGGCAGGAACAGCCTTGTCCTAGCCTTTCGGTTCCCCCTCCCATATCTACATTCAGGAAAGGTGTTGATGTTGCTGATTGCAACACGCTCCTTACACACCAGTGTCCAAGAACTTGACTCACAGAAAAGCCTCCTATCTCAGGCAGATTTCAGGCATCAAACAGGTAACCCCAAAATGCTTCAGACTTGGCCCTGAAGGGTTTGTATTGAAGAGATGAAAGCACTTCACTCTGGTTTTTGGGTTTTTTTTTTGGTTTTTGGTTTTCTTTGTTTTTGCTTTGTTTTTGAAATGGAGTCTTACTCTGTAACCCAGGCTGGAGTGCACTGGCACAATCTCAACCCACTGCAAGCTCTGCCTCCTGAGTCCCGGTTCAAGCAATTCTCCTACCTCAGCCTCCCAAGTAGCTGGGATTACAGGCACAAGCCACCATGCCCAGCTAATTTTTGTATTTTTTACTAGAGACGGGGTTTCACCATGTTAGCCAGTCTGGTCTTGAACTCCTGACCTCATGATCTGCCTGCCTTGGCTTCCCAAAGTGCTAGGATTACAGGCACAAGCCACCATGCGCAGCCTGTTTTTTGTTTTTTGAGGTGGAGTTTTCCTGTTGTTGCCCAGTCTGGAGTGCAATGGTACCATCTCGGCTCACCATAACCCCGCCTCCCGAGTTCAAGCAATTCTCCTGCGTCAGACTCCTGAGTAGCTGGGATTATAGGCATATGCCACCATGCCCAGCTAATTTTATATTTTTAGTAGAGGTGGGGTTTTTCTATGTTGGTCAGGCTGGTCTTGAACTCCTGACCTCAGGTGGCCTGCCCTCCTCAGCCTCCCAAAGTTCTGGGATTACCGGTGTGAGCCACTGCACCCAAACTTTATCCCCATTTTTTTTTTTTTTTTTTTTTTTTTTTGAGACAGTGTTTTACTTTTTCACCCAGGCTGGAGTGAAGTGGCATGATCTCAGCTTCCTGCAACCTCCGTTCCCCAGGTTCAAGTGATTCTCCTGCCTCAGCCTCCTGAGTAGCTGGGATTACAGGCGCCCTCCACCACACCCAGTTCATTTTTGTATTTTTTAGTAGAGATGAGCTTTCACCTTGTAGGCCAGGTTGGTCTCGAACTCCTGACTTCAAGTGATCCACCCTCCTCAGCCTCCCAAAGTGCTGTGATTACAGGCATGAGCCACGGTGCCCAGCCAGTTATGAGCTCATTTATTAAGCTCAGAATATTTCAGTACATGTCTATCTTTATCAAATAAGAACCATTTTTAAAATAATATAAACACCATAGCACTGTCACATCAGAAAAGTAAACAGTACTTCTTTGATACCAGCTAATACCCAGTCAGTATTGAAATTTCCCTGATTGTCTCAAAAATGTCATTTCTATCAGGTTTTTAAAGAATAAACCAGGATCTAATTAAAGTCTACAGACTGTATTTGATAGATATGTTAAGCCAGGTGCAGTGGCTCACGCCTGTAATCCCAGGACTTTGGGAGGCTGAAGCAGGCGAATGATCTGAGGTCAAGAGTTCAAGACCAGCCTGGCCAACATGGTGAAACCCCTGTCTGCACTAAAAATACAAAAATTAGCTGGTGTAGTGGCATGTGCCTGTAATCCCAGCTACTCGAGAGGCTGAGGCAGGAGAATCGCTTGAATCCAGGAGGCAGAGGTTGCAGTGAGCCAAGATCTTGCCATTGCACTCCAGCCTGGGCAACAG